>NC_080541.1:219310450-219550450 GCF_028640845.1 Ahaetulla prasina
CGCTCTCACAGAGGGACTCCTCAGGGTGCCATCCGCCAAACAATGTCGGCTGGCGGCCCCCAGGGGAAGGGCCTTCTCTGTGGGGGCTCCCACCCTCTGGAATAAACTTCCCCCAGGACTACGACAACTACCTGACCTTTGGACCTTTCACCGCGAGTTGAAGACCTACCTATTTATTTGCACAGGACTGGCATAGAAATTTTTAAAAATAAATTTTTAGCAGTTTTAATATTCTGATTTAATTTGGGGTTTTTATGTTCTTAATAATTTTAATCTGGCCTGATGTTTAATAAGATTTTTATAATTGTTTTTACTATGTATATTGTATTGTTTTTACTTTGGCTGTGAACCGCCCTGAGTCCTTCGGAAGAAGGGCGGTATAAAAATCTAAATAAACTAAACTAAACTAAAGATTACAACATTCTCTAGGCATGTTTGAGATTTTTAAAAGACACATTTAAATTTAAATGAAAAAAAAAGATATAAACTAAACTAAACTAAAGATTACAACATTCTCTAGGCATGTTTGAGATTTTTAAAAGACACATTTAAATTTAAATGAAAAAAATATATATATATATATATATATATTAATATATATATATATATATATATATATATATATATATATATATATATATATATATATGTAGGTCTTTGGTTTGTTTTCTGAGGTTTTCGCGGGTGTCTGAGGTTTTCGCGGGTGTTTGTATGTAGGTCTTTGGTTGTTCGGGTTTTCTCCTAATCAGAAAAGAATAATAGACCATATATATAAAAGGTCTTTGGTTGTTCGGGTTTTCTCCCGTGTAAAATTGGAAGTGTCTTGGCGACGTTTCGACGAAGTCTCATTCGTCATCTTCAGGCTTCAGCTTCGTGCTTCTGGGAGCAATGTGTGAAAATCAAGGAGTATATGAAATCCCATGCACCGCCTGCCCCACCACATACATTGGACAAACCAACAGAAGAATAAGTGCACGCATTGAAGAACACAAGAACTCATTCAAAAAAGAGGAACCAACTTCTTCCCTGGTCCAACACTTTAAAGTCACAGGACACGATATTGACTTTAAAAAGACCAGAACTATCGCCAAAACTGAACACTTTAACAACAGAATAATCAGAGAAGCCATTGAGATAGAAAAACGCCCACACAGCATGAACAAACGAGATGACACCTCCCGCCTACCAGCCATTTGGAAACCCGCCCTTATTGACAAACGAGTCCCTAACACGAGGAATGACACCAGACCCACACTCACGAGGTCCACACAGGATGTCACCACCGCACATCCACCCAGAAAGCAGACCCAAACCCACACTGATCATGAAGCACGACCAAGGACCAGAAGCCAGACCGCAGCTGCAACATTAGCCATTTCAAACCCCTCCAATCCATACATGCAGCAGACTGACACCCACTATGAAGATGTAGCACGACCACAAAGCCAAACAACAGCTATGCAGCTCACCAGCTCAAATCCCCCTGCAACACTGACTAAACTGAGCACAAACAAGCCCCCACCAACACAGGACACACCCCCAGCCAATCAGAGCACAAAACCCCCCCCATCCAATCAGAGCACAGCCAAGCTCCCACCCAATCAGTTCAAATCCCCACTAGCAGTTAAAAGGAAGAAACAGCTGCGATCACACATTGCTCCCAGAAGCACGAAGCTGAAGCCTGAAGATGACGAATGAGACTTCGTCGAAACGTCGCCAAGACACTTCCAATTTTACACGGGAGAAAACCCGAACAACCAAAGACCTATATACAAACACCCGTGAAAACCTCAGAAAACAAATATATATATATATATATATATATATATATTGAAGTTCCAGAATCGATGGGTAAACCCCATAGATGCACTGGACAAACATCATTGTGCAAAGCACAGAAAAGTGGAAGGAAGGAAGGAAGGAAGGAAGGAAGGAAGGAAACTTGTTGTGAAGTTGTGAATGCTCCAACACTGGATATTTTTAAGAAAATGTTGGATAACCATCTGACTGAGATGGTGTAGGGTTTCCTGCCTGAGCAATGGGTTGGACTAGAAGGCCTCCAAGGTTCCTTCCAACTCTGTTGTTATATTATATTATTATATTATATTATAAACTGAGGACCTAAACTGTTTCAACTCCTACCCTCAAAATGACGCTATAGAGCACTGCACACCAGAACAACTAGACACAAGAACAGTTTTTTCCCGAAGGCCATCACTCTGCTAAACAAATAATTCCCTCAACACTGTCAAACTAGTTACTAAATCTGCACTACTTTAATCTTCTCACTGTTCCCATCACCCATCTCCTCCCACTTATGACTGTATGACTGTAACTTTGTTGCTGGCAATCCTTATGATTTATATTGATATATTGACCATCAATTGTGTTGTAAATGTTGTACCTTGATGAACGTATCTTTTCTTTTATGTACACTGAGAGCATATGCACCAAGACAAATTCCTTGTGTGTCCAATCACACTTGGCCAATAAAAATTCTATTCTATTCTATTCTATTCTATTCTAAAAAAGGAAGAGAAAATATAGCTAATTCTAGTTTATTAAAAGTCCCTTAACTTTCCCTCTCCAGATCTTTCTACCTTTACAAACTATTCTTGTTTTCATACTTTTGATATGCTGCCTTTAGACCTTTAAACATATTTTCTTTATTAATTAAATTTATATGCCACTCATTCCACCAGAAAGGTGACGCTGGGCGGCTTGCCTCCCTGTTTGCCAACTCTCATCAACTGCATTCCTCCTAATCTTCTTCCTGATCTTCTCCTTCCTTGCCTTCCTTCTTATATTCTTCCATTCCTTCCTTCTTATATTCGTCTTAATCCTTCAGTTCTCATTCATCCCCTTGATATGTCCAGGCCACTTCTGCATAATTCTTCTTACCTACTTGTGTTCAGTCCAAATCCCTGCAACACTCCTTCGTAGAAGAGAATATTTGAACTGTAGCGTCCTTGTGCATTGATGACGTCACCTAGTTTGGTAATGAAATGCCTTCCAGAAACCCACCAAGCTCAGAGAGCACCAAGGACCCCTTCATTTTTACAGTAGCGGCCAAAATTGTGGAAACCTTTTGGGAAAAGTGTATTTTTGAGATTTGATGGCTAATAAAACTACTTTTTTTTTTTTTGGCAGTTTCAAGATAATAATATTGCACTGCTGGAATGGCGTGGGAATAGCCCAGACCTTAACCCAATGGAAAATCTATGGAGCCGACTAAAGAAACTTGTTAGTTAGAAGCGACCCAGCAATAAAACCCAGTTAATAGAAGCAATCATTCAACCTTGGTTTCATATTAGAACAGCTGCAGAACTAAAAGACTTGGTTCACTCCATGGGAAGACGTTGTAAGGCCGTCATTCATGCTAAAGGTTGCCCAACTAAGTTGGGTAAGTAAGTTAGACATGGTGATCATTTTTGTATATCTCATTTTTTCTGCGTGTTCCACTTTTCTTCTTTATAACTGCTATTCTACAGTAATAGGAAATCCTTCATAAAAGTTATTGCATTACATTCTAGATTAAATTGTCTTTCCATTGATATATAATGTTATGGTACTACTAAAAAAAATGTGGTGTTATTAGCGAGTTTTAGAAAATAAACTTTTCCCAGAAGGTTTCCACAATTTTGGCCACTACTATATAGGTTGTCCTGCTTAAAGACTGGTCGCTTAATGGCTGTTCAAAGTTATGATAGACCTGCTTATGATCTGGTCCTGAAGTTATGGGTTTATATCATTTCTTTCTTCTCTTCCCCTTCTCCTTCATTAAGCTTTCTCTTCCCTTTTTCCTTCCTTCTGTCCCCTGGTTTATTCCCAGCTGGGACACACCGCAGATGCTGAGAAGAAATGGAAGCAGAAGCCAGCGGCCAGAAAGTGGAATTCTTTTAATGTAGGAAGGCAAGAAGCAAAAAGTGACACAGCTCCAGCGTTCCTGGCTTGCAAGCAGATTGGAGGTGTGACTCAGTCTTTTATGCGTAATTCCCCTTTCTAGCTTGGTGGGTTTATGTGTGTGCCTCTGGTTAAAGTGATTGCCCTGGATCCTGTCTTCGTCCTGCCTTAATGAGTTAATCCTTTTCCCAGGACCTTTGCCTTTGCTATCCTGGGGGTTAATTTTGTCAGGGGACAGGAAAAAGGGAGTTCTGGTTTTGCCTTGGTGAGTTATTTTTAGCTTGGGTTTTGAGCATTTTCAGGATCTGCTTTGTTATTTCTAATAATAGCTTTTGGCAGTCTGCCGAAAGTTTTAATTATCTCCTGAGCACTTGCCTCAGAGTCTTTCTCTCTTGAAGAAAAAAAAAAGGCTGTTTTTATTTTCTGCACTGTTTTAGGGGTTCCTGCACTGCCCTTTTGGCCTTCCTTCCTTCCTTCCTTCCTTCCTTCCTTCCTTCCTTCCTTCCTCTCTCCCTCCCTGTCTCTCCCTTCCTCCCTCCCTCCCTCTCACATTTTTTCCTCTCTCCCTCCCTCTCATCTTCCTTCCTTCCTCCCTCCCTCCCTCCCATCTTCCTCCTCCTCCTTCCTTCCTTCCTTCCTCTCTCCCTCCCTGTCTCTCCCTTCCTCCCTCTTTCTGTCCCCTCTCCCTTCCTCCCTCCCTCTCACCTTTCTTCTTCTCTCCCTCTCTCTCATCTTCCTCCCTCCCTCTCTCCCTCCCTTTCCTTCCTTCCTCCCTCCCTCCCTGTCTCTTCCTCCCTCCCTCCTTCCTTCCTCCCTTTCTTCCTTCCCTCCCTCCCTCCTTTCCTCCTTATCTCCTTCCCTTCTAATTTTGGGTGACAATGAACCAATGAACAAAAATGGCCAAAACAAAATACAACATGTCATCTAAGAAGAGCTATAAGAAATAATCAGCCATCAGGATTGGCTCAGGATGGGCGCTACAATGGTGCAGTTCAACCATGACAGCTCCCTCTTCAGAGTAGAATAGACCTGGAGGTATTCTAGTCTAGCCCCCTGCTCAAGCAGGAAAACCATTTCACACAAGGGGCTGTCCAGTCTCTTCGTAAAAACCTCCAGTGATGAAGCACCCACAACTTCCGAAGGCAACTTCTGTTCCACTGATTTATTGTCCTCACTGTTAGGAAGTTTCTCCTCCAGAGTTGTTCTCCACCAGAACAACTAGACACAAGAACAGTTTTTTCCCGAAGGCCATCACTCTGCTAAACAAATAATTCCCTCAACACTGTCAGACTATTTACTGAATCTGCACTACTATTAATCGTCTCATCGTTCCCATCACCAATCTCTTTCCACTTATGACTGTATGACTATAACTTGTTGCTGGCAATCCTTATGATTTATATTGATATATTGACCATCAATTGTGTTGTAAATGTTGTACCTTGATGAACGTATCTTTTCTTTTATGTACACTGAGAGCATATGCACCAAGACAAATTCCTTGTGTGTCCAATCACACTTGGCCAATAAAATTCTATTCTATTCTATTCTATTCTATTCTATTCTATTCTATTCTATTCTATTCTATTCTATTCTATTCTATTCTATTCTATTCTATTCTATTCCAGGTTGCTTCTCTCCTTGATTAGTTTCCATTCCTTGTCTTGTCTTCAGGTGCTTTGGAAAACAACCAAAATGGCAGCCCCTCAAATACTGGAATACTGTTATCATGTCACCCCACCCCCTAGTCCTTCCAAATGTGGCTGTCACACCAATGCACCCAAGCCCAGCCTTCTCTAGAGAAACTAAGAGCCCTGAAGACAGCTCATTTCCCATCTGCATACATTTAGAAAGCTTCTCCGTGTTTCCACAAACTCGGTATTAATTTCACCTTTTAATCTTCTGCTCCAGGTAAAAATGGCGCCAGAGCTGTACCTCTGTCGGATGAATTGTCTGCACACCTAGAAAATTATCTCTTACTCTTTCTGTTATTTTTTTTCCCTCCGTTATTTTCCCCCCCTCCTGCTTTCCTTGTCTTCTTTCCACCGAAAGAATGAGGAAAAACCTGAGCTAAGCGTGACTTGGCAGGCCCGTTTTATGGCTTTATCTTCCAACGCCGATGAATTTGGAATGCTAAATTAATTTCGGTGGCAAAATAGATATATTTAAGTCTAGCCTGCTGTGCGAGTTACATTAATTCCAGTCCATGGGGTTTCTCTCCCTCTGTCTCCCCATTGGGTTTTTTTTCCCCAGGTTCTCAGCCATCTTTTACACTACACTGTTTAGAGTAGAGTAGAACAGAACAGAACAGAACAGAACAGAACAGAACAGAACAGAACAGAACAGAATAGAATAGAATAGAATAGAATAGAATAGAATAGAATAGAATAGAATAGAATAGAATAGAATAGAGATTTTTTTATTGGCCAAGTGTGATTGGACACACAAGGAATTTGTCTTGGTGCATATGCTCTCAGTGTACATAAAAGAAAAGATACCTTCATAAAGGTACAACACTTACAACACTTAATGATAGTCATAGGCTTCTGGTGGCTCAGCAGACTAAGTCTGTGTGTTATTAAAACAGCTGCTTGCAATTACTGCAAGTTCAAGTCCCACCAGGCCCAAGGTTGACTCAGCCTTCCATCCTTTATAAGGTAGGTAAAATGAGGACCCAGATTGTTGGGGGCAATTAAGTTGACTTTGTATATAATATACAAATGGATGAAGACTATTGCTTAACACAGTGTAAGCCGCCCTGAGTCTTCGGAGATATAAATTCAAATTAAAATAAATTAAAATAAAAAATAGGCTACAAAGAAGCAATCAGGAAACAATATCAATATAAATCGTAAGGATACAAGCGACAAAGTTACAGTCATTCAGTCATAAGTGGAAGGAGAAGGGTGATGGGATTCCCCTAAAATAAGACATCCTCCTATACTAAGTCCAATTGGGCTTGTGAGCACTTGTGCTAAAATAAGCCCCCCCCAAATAAGCCCTCCCCGAAAATATTTAACTGCATGCGCAGCCGGTCTCCGTCATTTCCTGTGGTTAGGGTTAAGGAGACAGATCTGGAAATAAGGTAAGACGGCAAGAGGAGCCCCGTCTTGCTCCATGCACCCCAAAATAGTAAGACCTCCCTAAAAATAAGGCCAAGCGCTTATTTCAGGGCTCAAAAAAATATAAGACAGGGTCTTATTTTGGGGAAAACACGGTATGAAATGGCAACATGTGCTACAGAGTTCAGAAAATGCAGGCAGTCCTTGTCTAATGGTCCGTCATTTAGCCACCATTCAAAGTTTCAACAGACAAACCCGGGGGTACCTACAATCCAGATCTGAAGGATAAGCAAAGTCAATGGGGAAAGCCGGATTCACCTAACAACCGTGCTGTGCTAACTTAACAACAGCCACGTTCCACTTAACAACCATGGCAAGAAAGGTGTTGTGTCTTGCCCGCCCTCAGAGCAGCCGGGGCCTTCTTACCTGCTCCCGCACACTGAGGAATGTATGCCTCCCGGTCCCAGTCCTGGCTCCATGCCCACACAAACTGCAGAAGGAGCATCTCCCTGCCCCAGCCCTGACTCCATGCCCAGGCAAACGGAGCAGCTAGACCCCTCCCCCTCCTCCACAGCAGGTGAGCCTGAGGAGGGTTTACTCCCAAGAACAGCTGATTGGAGTGACCCTCGCATCAGAAGATTGGAGAGGCGGAGGCAACAGAGGGAAGGGAGGGGCAGGCCTTAATGAGTGCTGAGTCATGGAGCCACACCCCATGGCCTATATAAAGGATCTACTTTCTGGCAGTCTCTGAGTCAGGCAAAGTCGAACTTATCTTGCTGAAGTCACTTACTGGTCTCCTGCCTGCTCTGAGGACTTTGCTAGGACTTTGGGCAGAGCTGCAGAGGCAAGCCTGATTCGGATTTCCCTGACCCAGCCGTCAGCGGAGGAGTGGGACACGACACCATTCAAAGTTTCAACAGACAAACCCGGGGGTACCTACAATCCAGATCTGAAGGATAAGCAAAGTCAATGGGGAAAGCCGGATTCACCTAACAACCGTGCTGTGCTAACTTAACAACAGCCACGTTCCACTTAACAACCATGGCAAGAAAGGTGTTGTGTCTTGCCCGCCCTCAGAGCAGCCGGGGCCTTCTTACCTGCTCCCGCACACTGAGGAATGTATGCCTCCCGGTCCCAGTCCTGGCTCCATGCCCACACAAACTGCAGAAGGAGCATCTCCCTGCCCCAGCCCTGACTCCATGCCCAGGCAAACGGAGCAGCTAGACCCCTCCCCCTCCTCCACAGCAGGTGAGCCTGAGGAGGGTTTACTCCCAAGAACAGCTGATTGGAGTGACCCTCGCATCAGAAGATTGGAGGCGGAGGCAACAGAGGAAGGAGGGGCAGGCCTTAATGAGTGCTGAGTCATGGAGCCACACCCCATGGCCTATATAAAGGATCTACTTTCTGGCAGTCTCTGAGTCAGGCAAAAGTCGAACTTATCTTGCTGAAGTCACTTACTGGTCTCCTGCCTGCTCTGAGGACTTTGCTAGGACTTTGGGCAGAGCTGCAGAGGCAAGCCTGATTCGGATTTCCCTGACCCAGCTGTCAGCGGAGGAGTGGGACAAGACAAAAGGTTGTAAAATGGGGCAAAACTCAGTTAACAACAGTCTTGCTTAGCAACAGAAATGTTGGGCTCAATTATGGTCAAACGTCAAGGACTACCTGAGTGAACTGTTCTGTCTCCGTCCTCACTCTGGAGTAACGAGCTGGCCTATAGCCAGTGGGTTCACGGCTCCTATCAGTCCTGGCCGAGAAAACGCAGCTGCCTGCCAAAAAATTCAAACAGATTAAGACTTCAACTCACTTTGACAAGGTTCAGCTAATTTGCTTCCCGTGGAACTGAGAGCAGTCCCAAAGCTCCCTATATATCCTTCCTTCTGATGATGCCGCCTCTCTAATCTTCTGAAGTGTGGGTTGATCCAGGCTTGATTAGTATGATTATCAGCTGCGTCTGAGGGCGTAGCCTGAGGAAGGGAGGAATCAGGGGATGTCGGCCTCATTACGTCCTCCGACTGGCCTGGTTCTGGCTCCTGGAGCTGAGCCAAAGGAATCGGTGCTCCTGAGGTAAGCCTTACCGGCTTACTTTTGGGCATGGGGCCAGGTTCAGGGGCTGGAGTCACAACATGAACTATGTATTAACCCAAGGAACTAGACCAGGAGTCTGCAAACTTGGCTCTTTTAAGACTTGTGGACTTCAACTTCCAGAGTTGGGGAAAACACGGTATGAAATGGCAGTCTGGGAGTTGAAGTCCACAAGTCTTAAAAGAGCCAAGTTTGCAGACCCCCTGAACTAGACCAAGTTAGCCAAGCCGCCAGCCAATATACCCATTAAAACAAAACAAAAAATACAAATTAAAAAAAAGGTGAAAATTGACCAGCCTTTGAGCTCTGTGCCAATAGTTTCCCAGATCTTTAACCGACTACATTAAAGTGCATTGTACTTAATCCATCCAGGGTGCAACCATAAGTTGAGACTTTGGAAAGAGTGTAGAGAAGAGCAACCAAAATGATTAGGGGGCTGGAGGCTAAAACATATGAAGAAATATTTTACAAGAAGAGTTCTCCACTCCTCTGATTACAGCAAAATATCTTATGCCACCAGACTTGAAATCCTGGGTTTAGAAAATTTAGAACTCTGCCGCCTTCGACATGACCTGAGTTTAACTCATAGAATCATCTGTTACAACATCCTTCCTGTCGAAGACTACTTCCGCTTCAATTGCAACAATACACGAGCACACAATAGATTTAAGCTTAATGTGAACCACTCCAATCTTGACTGCAGAAAATATGACTTCAGTAACAGAGTTGTTAATGGCTGGAATGCACTACCAGACTCTGTGGTCTCTTCCCAAAATCCCCAAAGCTTTAACCAAAGACTATCTACTATTGACCTCACCCCCAAGAACGGTTGCAGGAATTGGATATGTGTAGTTTAATGAAAAGAAGGACTAGGGGAGACAGTATTGGAGTGGCTAGTGAAAAGAAGGACTAGAAACTTCCAGTATTGGAGTGGCTCCTACAAAGATGAAGGAGTCAAACTATTTCCCAAAACACCGAAAGGCAAGACAAGAAACAGTGGATGGAAACTAACCAAGAAGAGAAGTAACCTAGAATAAGGAGAACATTCCTAACAGTGAGAACAATCAACCAAGGGAATAGCTTGCCTTCGGAAGTTTTGGGTGCTCCTGTTGTGTCTTGTCCGCTCTCACCGCAGCCGGGGTCTGCTTATCTGCTCCCGAACACGGAGGAATGTATGCCTCCCGGCCCCAGTCCTGGCTCCATGCCCAGACAAGCTGCAGAGGAGGGGGCACCTCCCGGTCCCAGCCCTGGCTCCATGCCCAAGCAGGCTGCAGAGGAGGGAGCATCCCCCGGCCCCAGCCCTGGCTCCATGCCCAGGCAAACGGAGCAGCTAGACCCCTCCCCCTCCTCCACAGCATGTGAGCCTGAGGAAAGTTCACTTCCAACAGCTGATTGGAGTGACCCTCGCATCAGAAGACTGGATAGGCGGAGGCAACAGAAGGAAGGGAGGGGCAGGCCTTAATGAGTGCTGAGTCATGGAGCCACACCCCATGGCCTATATAAAGGATCTGCTTTCTGGCAGTCTCTGAGTCAGGCAAAGTCGAACTTATCTTGCTGAAGTCACTTACTGGTCTCCTGCCTGCTCTGAGGACTTTGCTAGGACTTTGGGCAGAGCTGCAGAGGCAAGCCTGATTCGGATTTCCCTGACCCGGCCGTCAGCGGAGGAGTGGGACATGACAGCTCCATCATTGGAGGCTTTTAAGAAGAGACTGGACAACTATTTGTCTAAAATGGTATAGGGCTGTGATGGTGAACCTATGGCACGCGTTCTACAGGTGGCATGCAGAGCCCTTTCTGCGGGTATGCCAGCCATCGCCCCAGCCCAGCTCCACTGCGCATCTCTGCATGCCTCCCGCTGGCCAGCTGGTCTTCAGGTCTCTGCTGTACATGTACGGGGGGGGTATATGTGGGGGATGCGCATAAGGGGGTGGGGCGCATGCTCAGGGGATGCTTTCCAGGTCTAAAACAGGGCATGGGAGGGCCTCCCGCAGCGCCCACGTGTCCCATTTTGGGCCTGAAAAGCCTCCTGCGCCAACCTGGAAGCCAAAATGGGGCACAGGGAACCTGGGGCCCATGCGCGGCGGGGGAGGAGGACATGCACAGGGATGCACGCACATGCATGGGGGACGTGTGCGCATGCAAGGGGTGGGCCGTATGTGTGCGGGGCACTCACACTGCATATTGGGGGTTCGGGCACACGGATATGCATTTGTGTGCTTTTGTGCGCTTTGGGCATGGCTCCAAAAGGTTAACCATCACTGGTATAGGGTCTCCTGCTTGAGCAGAGGATCGGACTAGAGGACCTCTGAGGTTGCTTCCAACTCTATTATTCTATGTGCTATGCTTCCTGCTGGGATCTCCACTTGACGGCAAGGCAAACCCCCAGTGGAAAAATCTTAATTTTTTTTTTACTACCGGCTCTGTGGGCGTGGCTTGGTGAGCGTGGTGTGGCTTGGTGGGCATGGCAGGGGGAGGATAATGCAAAATCTCCATTCCCACCCTCCTCTGGGGCCAACTGGAGGTGGTATTTACCAGTTCTCCGAACTACTCAAAATTTCCGCTACCGGTTCTCCAGAACCTGTCCGAACCTGCTGGATTTCACCCCTGCAACCCCCCACCCCCGATGTCCCTTCCTTGATGTCAGCATGGCATTCTGCCCCACTTAAATTTATTTCTATTTTCCTCCCTTGGCTCTTTTAATTAGAAAAGAAAGTTCAGTGAGAATCTGGCGTGTTCCAAAGCAAAGCAGCAGCTTCCAGCGTTGTCTTCAATTCCACGATTGCCTCGGAGAACCACCTAGGCTCCAGAAGACCTCCTTAAGAGGTAAAAATCACTGATGGCTTCAGTCCAAATCTTCCTTTGGGGACTTGGAAGTCTGCCTGCCTCTTCAGCAAATAAAACAAAACAAAAAATACAAATTTTAAAAAAGGTGAAAATTGACCAGCCTTTGAGCTCTGTGCCAATAGATTGCCAGATCTTTAACCGACTACATTAAAGTGCATTGTACTTAATCCATCCAGGGTGCAACCATAAGTTGAGACTTTGGAAAGAGTGCAGAGAAGAGCAACCAAAATGATTAGGGGGCTGGAGGCTAAAACATATGAAGAAATATTTCACAAGAAGAGTTCTCCACTCCTCTGATTACAGCAAAATATCTTATGCCACCAGACTTGAAATCCTGGGTTTAGAAAATTTAGAACTCTGCCGCCTTCAACATGACCTGAGTTTAACTCATAGAATCATCTGTTACAACGTCCTTCCTGTTGAAGACTACTTCAGCTTCAATCACAACAATACACGAGCACACAATAGATTTAAGCTTAATGTGAACCGCTCCAATCTTGACTGCAGAAAATATGACTTCAGTAACAGAGTTGTTAATGGCTGGAATGCACTACCAGACTCTGTGGTCTCTTCCCAAAATCCCCAAAGCTTTAACCAAAGACTATCTACTATTGACCTCACCCCCAAGAACGGTTGCAGGAATTGGATATGTGTAGTTTAATGAAAAGAAGGACTAGGGGAGACAGTATTGGAGTGGCTAGTGAAAAGAAGGACTAGAAACTTCCAGTATTGGAGTGGCTCCTACAAAGATGAAGGAGTCAAACTATTTCCCAAAACACCGAAAGGCAAGACAAGAAACAGTGGATGGAAACTAACCAAGAAGAGAAGTAACCTAGAATAAGGAGAACATTCCTAACAGTGAGAACAATCAACCAAGGGAATAGCTTGCCTTCGGAAGTTTTGGGTGCTCCTGTTGTGTCTTGTCTGCTCTCACCGCAGCCGGGGTCTGCTTATCTGCTCCCGAACACGGAGGAATGTATGCCTCCCGGCCCCAGTCCTGGCTCCATGCCCAGACAAGCTGCAGAGGAGGGGGCACCTCCCGGTCCCAGCACTGGCGCCATGCCCAAGCAGGCTGCAGAGGAGGGGGCATCCCCCGGCCCCAGCCCTGGCTCCATGCCCAGGCAAACGGAGCAGCTAGACCCCTCCCCCTCCTCCACAGCATGTGAGCCTGAGGAAAGTTTACTTCCAACAGCTGATTGGAGTGACCCTCGCATCAGAAGACTGGATAGGCGGAGGCAACAGAAGGAAGGGAGGGGCAGGCCTTAATGAGTGCTGAGTCATGGAGCCACACCCCATGGCCTATATAAAGGATCTGCTTTCTGGCAGTCTCTGAGTCAGGCAAAGTCGAACTTATCTTGCTGAAGTCACTTACTGGTCTCCTGCCTGCTCTGAGGACTTTGCTAGGACTTTGGGCAGAGCTGCAGAGGCAAGCCTGATTCGGATTTCCCTGACCCGGCCGTCAGCGGAGGAGTGGGACACGACAGCTCCATCATTGGAGGCTTTTAAGAAGAGACTGGACAACTATTTGTCTAAAATGGTATAGGGCTGTGATGGTGAACCTATGGCACGCGTTCTACAGGTGGCATGCAGAGCCCTTTCTGCGGGTATGCCAGCCATCGCCCCAGCCCAGCTCCACTGCGCATCTCTGCATGCCTCCCGCTGGCCAGCTGGTCTTCAGGTCTCTGCTGTACATGTATGGGGGGGTATATGTGGGGGATGCGCGTAAGGGGGTGGGGCGCATGCTCAGGGGATGCTTTCCAGGTCTAAAACAGGGCATGGGAGGGCCTCCCGCAGCGCCCACGTGTCCCATTTTGGGCCTGAAAAGCCTCCTGCGCCAACCTGGAAGCCAAAATGGGGCACAGGGAACCTGGGGCCCATGCGCGGTGGGGGAGGAGGACATGCACAGGGATGCACGCACATGCATGGGAGACGTGTGCGCATGCAAGGGGTGGGCCGTATGTGTGCGGGGCACTCACACTGCATATTGGGGGTTCGGGCACACGGATATGCATTTGTGTGCTTTTGTGCGCTTTGGGCATGGCTCCAAAAAGTTAACCATCACTGGTATAGGGTCTCCTGCTTGAGCAGAGGATCGGACTAGAGGACCTCTGAGGTTGCTTCCAACTCTATTATTCTATGTGCTATGCTTCCTGCTGGGATCTCCACTTGACGGCAAGGCAACCTCCCCAGTGGAGAAATCTATTTTTTTTTTACTACTGGCTCTGTGGGCGTGGCTTGGTGAGCGTGGTGTGGCTTGGTGGGCATGGCAGGGGGAGGATACTGCAAAATCCCCATTCCCACCCTCCTCTGGGGCCAGCTGGAGGTGGTATTTACCAGTTCTCCGAACTACTCAAAATTTCCGCTACCGGTTCTCCAGAACCTGTCCAAACCTGCTGGATTTCACCCCTGCAAACCCCCCCCCCCCCGATGTCCCTTCCTTGATGTCAGCATGGCATTCTGCCCCACTTAAATTTATTTCTATTTTCCTCCCTTGGTTCTTTTAATTAGAAAAGAAAGTTCAGTGAGAATCTGGCGTGTTCCAAAGCAAAGCAGCAGCTTCCAGCGTTGTCTTCAATTCCACGATTGCCTCGGAGAACCACCTAGGCTCCAGAAGACCTCCTTAAGAGGTAAAAATCACTGATGGCTTCAGTCCAAATCTTCCTTTGGGGACTTGGAAGTCTGCCTGCCTCTTCAGCAAATAAAACAAAACAAGGCAGTTTATGCCTTTGTTTAGAACTGGGCAGTTCAAAAAACAATGTGACTAGGAAGGAGTAGGATGCAAAAATGATCCGCAGCAAAGGAAAGGAAAGCAATGCAGAGAATTAACGATGTAGTGAAACAATAAAATGTTGAGCGGAACTGAAATATATTATAACTTGTTGGGCTGGGTTCTATCTGACAAAAGTGTTAATACCATTTTATAATTGCTTGATAAGATCACCCTTGAAATATTGCATCCAGTTCTGGTTGTCACGGTTGTCTGTAAGCTTCTACCGGGCCCACCGGGCCATCACGTGCCAAAAGTGGGAGGAGCGGGGGGGAGCATGTGTGTGGGGCAGGGCGCATAGAATTATGGGTATGGGCACTCGTGCGCATGACCTGCCACCCCGGACTCCGCCCCGCGCTTTTGGCATGCAATTGCAAAAAGGTTAGCCATCACTGGTCTAGGGTAGTGGTAGTCAACCTGGTCCCTACCGCCCACTAGTGGGTGTTCCAGTTTTCATGGTGGGTGGTAGGGATTTTGTCCGATACTGAAGCACTTTCCTTTTTTAAAAAAATTTAATTGACTTTCTTAAAAATTGTCATAGCATTATTTAAAAACATTTTCGTTAGGTTTTCATAAAATTCCCCGTGACAATTTAAATTTCTGAAAATATACTATTAGTATCGCCCGCGCATAAGTTTAGTTCGTGTTACGTAAGTGAAATTAAATGGCGCTATAGTGCGACCGCAAACAGAAGAGCCTCGTCCCAGAATAGCTCGCGCATCTCCCCCCACACCACCCAGCTGTAACAGACAAGCAGAACTGGTAGCCGGCGCCCCCCCCCAAACCCAATCCACGATGCGCGAGAGGCATGCGCAGACAACAATACACGGCGCATTACTGTGGAACTGGTGGGAGGTTAGAAAATTTTACTACTAACAGAGATACAAAAGTGGGCGGTAGGTATAAAAAGGTTGACTACCCCTGGTCTAGGGTTTCCTGCCTGAGCAGGGGGTTGGACTAGAAGACCTCCAAGGTCCCTTCTAACTCTGTTATTCTACTCTGTTAAAAAATCCTCACGGTGGTCCAAAACGTGGCAGCCCTGCCCCTTTTTCCAGCTAGCTGAGACCCCTTAAAAGGGGATGTCACTTTGATGAAGTGATGGTGGCCAGCATTTTGACCCCCCAACCCACAGGTACTCTTTAAGTGCCGTACAAACATGTTTGTTTCTGCCCTGGGTGAAGACAACCTTAAATCATCCTGAGCTGTACCAGAATTAAAGTAATATTTTCCCCCTTCTCTTGACGGTGGGCAAGGACAGCCTCAAGGTGTGAAAATTATTTAGATCTTGTCACCCATCACTTTGGATCTAAGTCACCGGGAAGACAAGCCAACGGAGATGTAGATGGATCAGCAACGAGTACAGCGGTTCTCACGGCTGTGTGGTTTCCTATCTGCTCAAGGATGGGTGGGGAGTAGAAAATGGGTGGGGAGTAAAAGCCAAAAAAAAGGTAATATAATCCTGGGTTGTAGAAACAGAGGTATAGAATCAAGATCGTGTGAAGTATTGGTGCCAATTTACAAAACTCTGGTAAGACCACAACTGGAATTCTGCAACCAGTTTTGGTCACCATACTACTTAAAAGGTGTTGAGACTTTGGAAAAAGTTCAGAGAAGAGCAACTAAGGTGATCAAAAGCCTGGAGGCTCAACCATATGAAGAAGGGCTGCAGGTTTGGGGGTCTGGCTAGTCTATAGTGACCAGACATCCCGCTTTCGGCGGGACAGTCCTACTTTTTAATAATTTGTCCCGCGTCCCGCGGCAATTCCAAAAAGTCCTGTTTTTTTTTTGTTTCACTCCCATTCTGAAAATGGGAGGCGGCAACGCAAGAGGAGGAGGCGGAGAAGGGGGAGTGGCGGAGAAGGGGGCACGAGAGGGAGGAGAAATGCCGCTTGACTTCACCCGAGAGGAAGAGAAGAGCCGAGAGGGGAGCCGAGGAGAGCCGAGCCTGCCTGGAAGAGTGGAGAAGCAGCAGACGCTCCTCCTCCTTCAGGCAGGTAGCAAGACTCAGCACGCATGTGCAGCCCCACCCCCCCGTCAATGGCTTTGCCATCACTGAAATCTGGTCACTTTAGGCTAGTCTAAAGAAAAGAAGAATTAAGGGTGACATGATAGCAGTATTCCAGTACTTGAGGGGCTGCCACAAAGAAGAAGGGTAGGAGTAAAATGCTCCTGGATCGGACCAGATTGCGCGGTCCGGTAGCGATCGTGGCTAGTAGTTTGGCGATCCGGTAGCGATGTCGGAGCAAAGCTCTGCCCACCCGCCTGGGTGTCATTACTTCCTGGTTTTAACAGGAAGTAATGTGTTTTTTACCTTCTGCGGATGGTTTTGCACATGCTCAGAAGGTCTGACCATGCATGTGATGTGTGCATGCGCGAACAAAGCAAGCGTGCGCGCACGCAGCGCATGCATTTTTAAACCAGTAAGGAAGGTAACTAGATTTCACCCCTGAAGAAGGGGTCAAATTATTCTCCAAAGCACCAAAGGGCAGGACAAGAAATAATGGTTGGAAACTAAACAAAGAGAGAAGCAACCTGGAATTTAGGAGAAACTTCCTAACAGTGAAGACAATTTTTTTTTTATTTGAATTTATATCCCGCCCTTCTCTGAAGACTCAGGGCGGCTTACAATGTGTTAAGCAATAGTCTTCATCCATTTGTATATTATATACAAAGTCAATTGATCAATGGAACCTGCTTGGCTTCAGAAATCGTGGGGGCTCCATCACTGGAGGTTTTTAAGAAGAGACTGGAAAGCCACTTGTTTGAGATTTATTTATTTATTTATTTATTTATTTATTTATTTATTTATTTATTTATTTATTTTGTCACACGGTATATATAAGCATAAGCATGAAATAACTATACAATATATAAGCATATATATAAGTATGAGTATGTAATAACTATATTAATTGGATATAACGAAAGGAAACAGTAGGACAGGAATGGTAGGCATGTTTGTGCTCTTATGCACTGCCTTTACAGACCTCTTAGGAATGGGGTGAGGTCAATAGTAGACAGTTTTTGGTTGAAGCTTTGGGGATTTTGGGAAGAGACCACAGAGTCAGGTAGTGTATTCCAAGCATTAACAACTCTGTTACTGAAGTCATATTTTCTGCAATCAAGATTGGAGCGGTTAACATTAAGCTTAAATCTATTGTGTGCTCGTGTATTGTTGCAATTGAAGCGGAAGTAGTCTTTGACAGGAAGGACATTGTAATAGATGATTCTATGAATTAAACTCAGATCATTTCGAAGGCGGCGTAGTTCTAAATTTTCTAAACCCAGGATTTCAAGTCTGGTGGCTTAAGGTATTTTGTTGTATTCAAAGGAGTGGAGAATTCTTCTTGTGAAATATTTTTGGACACGTTCAATTGTATTGATGTCAGAAATGTGGTATGGGTTCCAGACAGTCGAGCTGTATTCAAGAATTGGTCTAGCAAATGTTTTATATGCAGGGGACTGAACTAGAAGACCTCCAAGGTCCCTTCCAGCTCTATTCTATTCTAAATGCATCTCCACATCAGGAGTTAAGGTCTCTGTGTCTTAAAGACAGGTTCCTAAAACACAAACTCTTTCTCTATCCTTTTTCCCTTTCTTCTTCGTCTTGATGGATGAAACCATCTAAAGGACTTTATTTTTATTTTTTATTTATTTGTTGAGTACATATTAGATAATATATATAAGGCCCTAAATGGGGTGGGGTGGGCGTCCCCCCCCCAGCCTGTTTTTGTTCCCAGGTGGTGCAGGAGGCCAAGTGCTGCCTGTCAAAACCCTGGGCCACGCCCACCAAGCCACACCCACAGAACCATTAGTAAAAAACTTCGAATCCCATCACTGGTTTGGGAAGGGAGGCGGAAACAGCAGTCAATGCAGGAAATGACTTGTATGATATGACATCATCATAAAACTTCACCATAACTTCCTGAGATGCCAACATCTGATGCAGATGACACATCTGCAACATTTGGCCGGGCTATTGGCCGGGCTATTTACGGGACCGCCTACTGCCACCGATTGCCTCCCACCAACCCGTACGCTCTCACAGAGAGGGACTCCTTAGGGTGCCGTCCGCCAGGCAGTGCCGGCTGGTGACACCCAGAGGAAGGGCCTTCTCTGTGGGGGCTCCCACTCTCTGGAACGAGCTTCCCCCAGGGCTGCGCCAACTTCCCGACCTCCGAACCTTCCGCCGCGAGCTTAAGACACATCTATTTATTTGCGCAGGGCTAGCCTAGGGTTTTAGTTTTAAATTTAGTTTTAATGGGGTTTTATATTATTTTAGCGATGTTTTAATTTCGGCCTATTTAATAAGTTTTTTAATTGTTGTTTTTACTTGTATTTTTCTATGTTTTTATTTGGCTGTACACCGCCCTGAGTCCTTTGGGAGATAGGGCGGTATAAAAATTTGAATAAATAAATAAATAAAATAAATAAATTTGTACGTCTTCCTTGGAATGTCCCAAAGGTGGTTTTTGAAGAGGCAACTGGACTTTCTTTGGTTTTTTTCTTGAAGTCGTTTTCCTTCTCATCCAAGAAAAAAGAGCTGAAGAAGCTTCTTGGTTAAGAAGCGAAATGTCTTCAAGGAAAAACAAAGAAAGTCCAGTTGCCTCTTAAAAAAGCACCTGTTGTGACTCGTCCTCCCTCCTCTCCTCAGCCGGGCCCCTCCCGTCTCCAACCGGGCCTTTTATCAGACTCCGAGTCTGATAATAAAGATGAACGGCCTGTCATGCCTCCAGCCCCCGGCCCTGGCCCCATGCCCGGAGAAGATTCCAGGAGTGAAAGGACAAGCCCAATAAACCTCACTCATACAGCGTGTGGTTCAGCCTTCAGAGCAGGAAGCCAGCCAGGTGCTGGAATCACTCGGCCCTACTCCCTCTGACCCCTCCCTTTCCCAGAAGCTGACAGCAGATCCAGCTGAAGACAATTCAGAGTGGGAGGATCCTCGCTTCCGGAGATCTGAGAGGTGACGCCAGCAGAAGGAGGGGTGGGGCAGGCCTGGATAAATGCTGAGTCATGGAGCCACACCCCACAGCCTATATAAAGGACCTGCTTTTGGCATTCCAACCATGAGTCAAGCAAAGTCTTATCTAGTTTGCTGATATCGGACTCTATTGCTGAAATCACAACTTGGACTCTTGCCTGCCTTGATAAATCTCGAAGGAACTTGGCAAGTTGCAAAGGTTTTGTTGCCAAGTTTGTTACGGACTTCCTTGACTCGTTCGTCGGAGTGGGAGTGGGACATGACAGCACCTTTGGGACAACCATGACCTGGATGACTGAGTATCTCCATAGATAGCCTGTCGTTGAAATGAATATGTTTGCCTGCACGTGTGTTCATCTGCACACGCAAAGACATGTACCCCATGAACACTTATGGCGAGATGAGTCTAAGCAGTAACAAAACTCAGGGAAATCATACAATTGAGCTCTGTGCTTCCACCATTAAAATCCTTTTTCAAAACAATTTCTACCGGGCAAAAATAGAAATGTGAAAATATTTCATGTAAGTACCTAACAGGCATTTCAAATGGATTGGGCAACTAGTTTTCAAATAAAAGCAACGGTGAAACATTAATGGATTACTACGGATGCATTTTAATCATTTTTTTTTTGTTCAAGCAGTTTTTATTAGCAGCTTCATAGCATTTAATTCATTCCTAATTAAAAGCTTGGCTTTCTGATGACTTTGTAACGTTAGCTTTTACATTCACGAGGGAACTGCATATTGCAATGAAATCGGCGGTTCTCACTGTCCTCCTGCAGCAAGTAAATAGTATATAACATTTGTACAGGAAATAGATTTAAACAGTAACAGAGTTGGACGGGACCTTGGAGGTCATCTAGTTAAACCCCCTGCTCACACAGGAGACCTAGACTAGGGATCCGAACCGCCAAACTGCCAACCTTTCCGATTGACAAGCTCAGTGTCTTAGCCACTTGAGCCACCTAGTCAGGCTAATTTTATCAGCAGTAAGTTTTCTATATGTTCCACATTTTTAGTGGTACAGGTAGTCCTTGACTTATGACCACAATTGCACCCAAAATTTCTGTTGCTAAGTGTTAAGTGAATTTTGCCCCGTTTTACGACCTTTCTTGCCACAGTTGTTAAGTTAATCAGTGCATGGCTATTAAGTGAATCTGGCTTCCCCATTGACTTTGCTCATAAGAAGGTCGCAAAAGGTGATCCTATGATCCCAGGACACTGCAATAGTTCATTTAGTGACCATTGAAAGTTGCAATAGCACTGAAAAAGGTGACTTATGACCGTTTTTCACAGTTATGATTTTTTTGCAGCATTCCCACAAAACTCACTTAACAAAGGTCTCAGATAACAACAGAAATTGGGAACTCAAATGTGGTCATAAGTTCAGGATTACCTGTATAATTCTGCTTGAGTTCCTCTCTTCACAGGACAAAAAAAAATATTATTGTTCCTGTAATAGACTTTCAAACTCCTGAGTTGCTGTAGACACGTTTGAGAATGTATATCTGTTTTTAGGCTGACTGAACAATATTGTAAAAATATTCTTCATAATTTCCACTCGACAAGCCTTAAAAACTGAGAATGCAGAACTTTTCAGAAACTAGCTGACCTTTCAAAAAAGAAAAGAAAAAAGAAAAGAAAAGTAAGAAGAATTATATCTTTTTAGTACTTGGGTAGAAAACCACTAGGCAATTCTAATTGAAAGCAATCTGGATTAACACGTTCCATGTTGTTTCCAACAATACATTTACGTCCGTTCGTCATCAGGCGTTGCCTTTACTTTTAATATGCATGAGTTTTCGGCCTATTTTCTCTAACATAGATCTTTCTGTAGAAATTTTCCATATTTGCATAATGCATAATTCTCAAAATATAATTATGCTTTGATTGCATCTTGATAGGGAGTGTGCAAACTAAAAAAATCCACAAGTATCGGCTTCTCTGAATGCTACATCTAGCTTCTTGTCAGAGCAATGTTCCTCCATCTTGGCAACTTAAGGATGTGTAGGACTTCAATTCCCAGAATTCCCTAGTCAACATGCGGGCTTTTGAGAGTTCCATCTTGGCAACTGACTGGGGAATTCTGGGAACTGAAGTTTACACATCTTAAAATTGTCAAACTTGGGACGAACTGACCAACGGTGAAATCCTCTGAAGTCTGCTATCTTTGAGTCTGCTACTGAGTGTGCCCTTTACATACATACATGCCTGAGGCGTGCCCGTGCAGCGCTAAAAAAGGAACATTTTGAAGCTTTCCAAGTCTGCAAAGGTAAGTAGAACAGCGAGGGGTGGGGAATCCGCTGTGCCATACAATTTAGATTAGCTAGAAAGCAGGAAATACAATTCTAGCTAATATAAATTGCTCTTCACAGCTGATGGTCGCCCAGCTGATCATTGGAAATACCGGTTCGCTCAAACCGGTAGCATTTTGTACTACAGATTCGCCTGAACCGGTCTAACCGGTAGCATTTCACCCTTGAAACAGACCATTATTAAATAAATGATTATTCCCTCAGTTTCAATGAGAAATACAACTGCAGAGAGAGAGGTTGGCGCCGAAACTAAATTGTGTTCCCTGAAGCCTTCAGTTAGTGTTCCTGTTCTAATGGAAATTAAAGTAAAATTAAATTCTTTCCCATCTCTACCTCCATTTCTGACTTTCTTATTTATCTGATATCCGTTCTTTGTTAGAGCTAACATTTTTTTCTCTCCTGAAAATAATACTAGCTATACTAATACGGTTATCTCCTTGGTACAATTTGGGGAGTGGCTTGACATATAATTAATTTGACTTTCCATTAATCTGAATATCACTTTACAGATAGTTCTTGAGATCTTGACTAAAATCCAGTCACTTAGGGATTGTCCAAAATCAAGAGGGACATGAAAAAGAGGACTTATGATCTAATTTCCCCCCTTGCCTCGGTCAAGAGGCCACACAACATGACCACAATTACTGTAGTATGCATCTTCCCACCGTAGGAAGGTAGCAGCCACCCCTCTCTTAGGAAAATGAGATATTTTAGGAAATATTAAAAAGGCAGAATATTTCCCCTAAAAGGGAGACAGAAACTCAGCCCCTCCCCACTTTTGTCAATGGGCCATGAAGGCCTGGGCCGTCTATTCTACATAACAAAGATCTACTCCTTCAAGCAGAGCCATAGTAGGAATTGCCTAAAGCCCTTTCATTACATCATCACCCAGCAAGAGTCAACCAATCTTGAGACTCAAAATGCAACCTACAGAGTTACCCCTGCATGGTCCCATGGGAGTCTGACAACCAATCAGAACACAAGCTCAAATTCAAAACCCAACAGAGGATCTCTCTCTCTCTCTCTCTCTCCCCCATGTGCTTCTCTCTCTCTCTCTCTCTCTCAACCATGTGCTTCTCTGTCTCTCTGTCTGTCTGTCTGTCTGTCTGTCTGTCTCTCTCTCTCTCTCTCCCTCTCCCTTGTGCTTTTTGGCCAGGATCTGAAATCATGTGGTCCTGTCCACAATTAAAAACCATCTTTCCAATCAACTTCCATGAATCCATGAATGCCTTTTTCCCCCCACTTGGAACTGAAATTGAAGGATATTTCTTCCAACACCACAGTCTCCACATTTTAAAATGGTTTTGCCAAAAAAACAGCAGTTACTTCCAACCTTCAACAAAATTGTATCATTGGTTTGCTTAACGACTAAAGATTGACTGAATGGCCACCTGAAATAAAACATCGGTTTGTCATGTTTGCACCAATCTCTATGGAAGTTTACATGTTTGCGTTATGGATGTCAAAAAGTAGAATCAAAAAGGAAACCAAAAGACCAAAACACCTCCTCACCAACAATCAACAACGAGATGAACAGAGATGAACACAGGGATGGGCTGCTGGAGGTTTACAGGGGTTCGGGAGAACCTTTAGCTAAGATTCTGTACAGTTTGGAGAACCCCCAAATCCCACCCCTGGTTCACTGCCCGCATGCCCATCCCACCTCGCCCCTCCCAGGAGTCTCCACGTGGCCTGTTTTGGATGCAGGTAAGTACAGGGCATGCACAGAGGTTTGGGGAGGGCAAAAAACAGGCCTACCGGAAGTTTGGGAAGGCCAGAAATGGGCCCGTTTCTGGCCTCCAGAGGGCCTCTGGAGCCTGGGGAGGCCATTTTTGCCCTCCAGGAGGCTCGAGAAAAGCCTCCAGAGTCCAGGAAGGGCAAAAATGCCTCCCCCCCATGGTGCAGGAGGCCGACTAGGCCACGCCCACTATGGCCACACCCTCCAAGACCTCCAAGCAGGGGTGAAATGCTACCAAAATGTTCAGGCGAACTGGTAGTAAAAAAAAGATACCGGTTCGGGGAAACCGGTAGTTAGCTACCGGTTCAGTTGAACTGGCAGTTTAAAAAGCTACCAGTTCGGGACAACTGGTAGTTAGCTACCGGTTCACCCAAACCAGTAGTTAAAAAAAGCTACCTGTTCCTCTGAACCAATATTTTTGTCAATCAGCTGTGCAGCGCGGTTTAGCGTTGCTAGAAAGCAGGAAATCCTGGTTTGTAGCAAAGCTAAATCGTGCACCACATCTGATCTCCCCCCTCGCTTCTACTTACCTTTCCAAGCCTCCTTTTGGCACGTACTGTGCATGCGTGTGCGCAGAGACACGTGTTTGGTGCATATTGTGCATGTGTGCACAGCATGCATTTGGCACACAGTGCGCATACACGGCCAGCAAACCAGTAGCAAACCGGTTCGGATTTCACCATAACAACTCTGTTATTCTATTCTATTCTATTCTATTCTATTCTATTCTATTCTATTCTATTCTATTCTATTCTATTCTATTCTATTCTACTCTACTCTACTCTACTCTATTCTATTAATAGGCCACAAAAGAAATCATCTCAACAGTGGTTAAAGATATCACAATTCTCCTTTTCAGGCACAGAGGAAGAAATAAGTTAGAGTTAGTCCTTAACTTACAACAGTTCATTTAGTGACCGTTTGAAGTTACAACAGCATTGAAAAAAGTGATCTTTGACAATTTTTCACAGTTATGACTGTTGCAGCATCCCCATGGTCATAATGACCAAAATTTGAATGCTTAGCAACTGAACTCATACTTACGACGGTTGCACTATCCCGGGGGTCGTGTGACCTCCTTTTGCGACCTTCTCACGAGCAAAGTCAATGGGGAAGCCGGATTCACTTAACAACCATGTTACTAACTTAGCAACTGCAGTGATTCACTTAGAAACTGTGGCAAGAAAGGTCCTAAAAGGGATCCAAGCACACTTAACAGCTCTCTTGCTTAGCAATTTGGGGTCAATTTTGGTCATAAGTCGAGGACAACCTATGTAGTGTTTCCAGCAAATATATTGGTTCCGATTCTTATCTACTTTGCCAGTCGCACTTGAATAAAATATTTTATGCATCATTTTCTAGATGAAGGATGGAACTCCAAAAAAGGGAATGTGACCAGGATCAGAAATGGTTTATTTTATGCAAATTTAAATTAAATTCAACTCAACTCCAATTAATTACCTGGAATTCATACGTTTACTGCCCCATTATGTGTGGAATGACTTGCCTCTGTGAAATCTGAGAAGAACAATTATACTGAGAAATACAATTTGGTGAGCATCTCTGGGGGATCATTACGAGTTTGGGTCTTCCAATCTGAAATTGTGCTAATCCTGAGTTATAGAATTTCATCTTTTTTCCTAACAAGTATCTCCTGAAGCCCCTCCTCTTTACCAAAGCTCCTTCGACATTGCACGGCTCAAAACATGCTATTCTTGGGCAAATGTACCTTATTTTTTGGACTATAAGACGCACCGGAGTATAAGACGCACCAAGATTTCGAAGAGGAAAATAAGACTTTGGCCCAAAGTCACCCAGCCAGTTTTGATGCTTAAGGCAGGATTAGAACTCACAGTCTCCTGGTGATTGGCCCAAAATCACCCAGTTGGCTTTCAGGCTTAAGGCAGAAGTAGCATCCCCAGTGTCCTGGTTCTAGGCCAGCACCTTTTTTTTTTTTTTTGTTTACATTTATACCCCGCCCTTCTCCGAAGACTCAGGGCGGCTTACAGTGTATAAGGCAATAGTCTCATTCTATTTGTATATTTTTTACAAAGTCAACTTATTGCCCCCCCAACAATCTGGGTCCTCATTTTACCTACCTTATAAAGGATGGAAGGCTGAGTCAACCTTGGGCCGGGCTCGAACCTGCAGTAATTGCAGGCTTTGTGTTCTTAATAACAGGCTGTTCTTAATAACAGGCCTTACCAGCCTGCGCCATTCACCGGCCCTTAACCTTAACCACCAGACCAAAGGAATGATGATTGAAGGGGACTCAGTAAGGGAAGTTGAATAACAATTCAACTTCTATGTAGGACAAGCTGCTGGTGTAAGAAAATGATCACCAAATGACAGAAGAGACAAGAAGCAACCTGTTGTGCCTCGCTCGCCCCCCTCTCCGCAGCCGGGCCCCTCTCATCTCCTGCCAGACACTGATAGTACAGAAGAATGTCCTGGCATGCCTCCAGCCCCCAGTCCTGGCACCATGCCCGGACAGTCCGAGCAAGACGAATGGCCTGACATGCCTCCAGCCCCCAGTCCTGGCACCATGCCCGGACAAATGGAGCAGCTGGGCCCCTCCCCCACAGCATGTGAGCCTGGGGAATGTGAAGCCAGTCACGAGCTGGAATTGCCGACAGCTGGAGGCTGGAGGGACCCACGCTTCCGGAGAGTGGAGAAGCGACGTCAGCAAAAGGAAGGGAGGGGCAGGCCTGGATAAGTGCTGAGTCATGGAGCCACACCCCATGGCCTATATAAAGGATCTGCTTTCTGGCATTCTTTGAGTCAGGCAAAGTTTAGTTTAGTTTAGTTTTATTAGATTTTTATACCGCCCTTCTCCCGAAGGACTCAGGGCGGTGTACAGCCGAAATAAAATACAGAGTATATACAATTAAAAGAAATTAAAAGAAACTATTAATAAATGGCCGATAATTTAAAAATTTAAAAAATTTACAAATGTTTAAAATCTCTAAAACCCCAATTTAAAATCACTATTTATGCCAGTCCTGCTTGAATAAATAAGTATGTTTTTAGCTCACGACGGAAGGTCCGAAGATCAGGAACTTGACGTAAGCCAGGGGGGAGTTCGTTCCAGAGCGTCGGTGCTCCCACAGAGAAGGCCCTACCCCTGGGAGCCGCCAGCCGACATTGTTTGGCGGACGGCACCCTGAGAAGGCCCTCTGTGAGAGCGTCTGGTCGATGGGAGGCATACGGTAACAGCAGGCGGTCTCGTAAGTACCCGGGTCCTAAGCCATGGAGCGCTTTAAAGGTGGTAACCAGGATCTTGAAGCGCACCCGAAAGACCACAGGAAGCCAGTGCAAACTACGGAGCAGAGGTGTTATGTGGGAGCCTCGAGCGGCTCCCATTACCACTCGCGCAGCTGCATTCTGGACTAACTGCAGCCTCCGGGTGCACCTCAAGGGTAGCCCCATGTAGAGAGCATTGCAATAATCCAGCCGAGACGTAACCAGAGCGTGAGTGACCGTGCATAAGGCATCCCGGTCAAGGAAGGGACGCAACTGGCGAACCAAGCGAACTTGGTAAAAAGCCCTCCTGGTGACGGCTGCCAGATGTTCCTCAAAGGACAGCCGGCCATCCAGGAGGACACCCAAGTTGCGAACCACCTCCTTTGGGGCCACTAACTCGCCCCCAACAGTCAGCTGTCTAACTTGGATTGCTGAAGTCACATCCTGGTCTCCTGCCTGCCCTGCGAACTCTGACAGAACTTTGGCAAAGCTGCAGAGGCTTTGCAGCCACGCTTGATACAGACTTCCCCGACCCGGCTGTCAGAGGAGGAGTGGGACACGACACAACCCAGGAAACAACCCTTGGGCTGTGTTATAGATTGGAGAGAGACGATGTCATATCCCTCCCCCTCCGTTGAGAGGGGGCTGTTCAGTGTTGACATAGATGGCCTCTTTGACCCGTCTTTCTTTTGTGACCCCCCCTGAGGACATAGATAAACCTCCAAGTTTTTCTTTTCTTGAGAACCTCCATCGAAGGATCACCTACAACTCCAGGGGTTAAGTTGTTCCACTGACTTTTCTCAGGATGAGGGCAACAGCAAGACAACTCCAACATTTTGCCATGAAAACTTCATATCATTGCCAGCAGTCGGGCCTTGATGTAAAGGCCCAAATACTTATAGACTGGTAACGCAGAATGCTTCAATTGTGAGGTCTTTTTTTCACTTTCATTGATTTTAAGCACAGACTACCCTGCTTATCTCTGTTCTCCCCGTGGCCCTATTTTACAAAAATTCATTACTCCAGCACAGCGATGCTGTGATTTGTGGTTGCTTTTGTCTTCTAACCAAAAGAGATGCTCCCATCCCAATCTTTAAAGAGTGCCTTTAAAAAAATCACACGTTGGATAAAAGTATGGCTTCTACGCTGCGCTCCATTCAATCTCCATCACTTTGCACGACAAGATTTTACCATCTGAAATTGAGAACTTAATTTTTAATATAAAAAGGTTTTTCACAAATTGAGAAATCCTGCCGACGTCTGAATTCTAATAAACCTAAATAAACTTTTCAGCCCTAGAATGTATATGGGGACCACCGGTGGGTTTCACGTGTTGTTACTACTGGTTCGCCGCGCATGCATGCTTGCTTCGTGCTCGCATGCACCCAGTTTGCATGCGTCGTGCCCCACTCCTCCACTGACGGCCGGGTCAGAGAAATCCGAATCAGGCGTGCCTCTGCAGTTCTGCCAAAGTTCTAGCAAAGTTCTCAAGGCAGGCAGGACCAGAAAGTGATTTCAGCAAGATAAGGTAGACTTTGCCTGACTCAGAGAATGCCAGAAAGCAGATCCTTTATATAGGCCATGGGGTGTGGCTCCATGACTCAGCACTTATCCCGGCCTGCCCCTCCCTTCCTTCTGTTGACGCCGCTTATCAATTCTCCTGAAGCGAGGGTCACTCCAGTCTGCAGCTGTTGGTAATTGACCTTCCTCAGGCTCACATGCTGTGGGGGAGGGGGAGGGGTCTAGTTGCTCCGTTTGCCTGGGCATGGAGCCAGGGCTGGGGGCTGGAGGCGCTTCTTCTTCCTCAGCCTGTCTGGGCATGGAGCCAGGGCTGGGGCCGGGAGGCATGCTAGGACATTCCTCAGCATTCGGAAGCAGATAAGAAGGCCCCGGCTGCAAGGAAAGCGGACGAGGCACAACAGCATGTGCCTGTCTTCCACGCATGCGCTTTGCTTGTGCATGTGCCTTCCGCGCGTGTGCCTGGCCTCAAAAATGTGCCTAAATAGGATGGCATAGAGTTGGGGTGGGTGGGTGGCCCACCTGCGATTTCTGCTACCGGTTTGGGCAAACTGGTCTGAACTGACTGAATACCACCTCTGATTGGGAACACCTGAACTCAGGGTCACCTGAGTGGTGCAAATGGGTGTGGAGCCTTCTTGTAACTGCTGAAAGAACTGTGTTGTAGATTGGAGAAAGATGGCATCATATCCCTCCGGCTCTGTTGAGAGAGGGCTGTTCAATTTTGACATAGATGGCCTCATTGACTCCTCTTTCAAACCAAGGGCCCTCTCTATCCAAAATGTGGACTTTGCTTCCTTCAAAAGAGTGGCCTTTATACCTAAAACTCCTTCTTCCAATAGAGAGAGTAACTGACCCAAAGTCACCCAGACAGCTGTCATGCCTATGGCAGGACTAGAACTCATAGTCTCATTGTGATTGACCCAAAGTCACCCAGCCAGCCTTCATGCCTAAGACAGGATTAGAACTCACAGTCTCCTGATGATTGGCCCAAAGTCACCCAGCCAGCCTTCATGCCTAAGGTGGGACTACAACTCACAGTCTCCTGATGATTGGCCCAAAGTCACCCAGCCAGCTTTCATGCCTAAGGCGGGACTAGAACTCACAGTCTCCTGATGATTGGCCCAAAGTCACCCAGCCAGCTTTCAGGCCTAAGGCAGAACTAGCATTCCCAGTTTCCTTGTTCTGGGCCCAAAACCTTAACCACCAGACCAAAGGAATGATGATTGAAGGGGACTCAGTAAGGGAAGTTGAATAACAATTGGTCTGAATTCTATGTAGGACAAGCTGCTGGTATAAGAAAATGATCACCAAATGACAGAAGAGACAAGAAACAACCCAGGCAGCAACCACAAGTGTAGAATTAAGAATCCCACTGAATTGCATCTTAATGTTCAGGCTTCACCTGTGTTAGTATCTCTGCATCCCTTTAGCAGCTGCTCATTTCCCTAATTATGAGCTATTCTTCGCCCTCTGGTACAAGATCAACTGAACAGCCCTTGGCAGCCAACAGACACTGGTTTTGTCAGGGAGTGGCTATTTATTACCTGTGTAAAGTACATTACGTATCAGGTGTCTTGTCTTGATTAATGATACTAATTACACTAATGTGTCAAAGCGGTTGCAAAAGAGAAAGAGAGAAGGAACTGTTTATTTTTGTTTGGGCTTTCAGTTCAGCAGAGGGTTATGTTACTTCACCAGCTTCAATTCATCAGTCCTGTTGACTCCTGGCTTGTCTTCAGCTTCTCGGTTGTACAATTCGTGGGTCAGAATTTCATTTTCAGGAGAGTTTAGACCAGGCATGTGTCCAATCTTGGCAACTTTTAAGATTTGTGGATTTCAACTCTCAAAATTCCGCAGCCAGCATGGGAAGTTGAAGCCCACAAGTCTTAAAATTGCCAAAGTTGGACACCTCTGGTTTAGACCCCAATCCCCAAGCTGCAGTTTGACTTATGCAAGTGGTGGGCCAGCGTGTGCCCGTATTCATTATTAAATCCGTGTCCAGCTTTTGCAATTGGTCATTTTAAACTTTTTAATTAATCGCAAGTCTCTTATATAGAATTGTATTTATACCAGTGATGGTATTCAGCCAGTTCGGGACAGTTCAGGACGGTTCGGGTGAACCGGTAGCAGAGATTGCAGGTGGGCTCCCGCACCAGCACCAGCGCTATGCCGTCCTATTTAGCCACATTTTCAAGGCTGCACTCATGCATGGAAGGCGCGTGTGTGAGCAAAGCATATGCACAGAAGGCCGGGCGCATGTACAGAAGATGCACATGTGCGGCAAACTGGCGGTAAACATATATGAAACCCACCTCTGATTTGTACTATGCTTTTATAGTTCTCATTGATATCATATTAATATTAAACATAGTCTACCTGTAAATCAGGTGGCTCAGTGACTAAGACGCTGAGCTTGTTGATCGAAAGATCGGCAGTTCAGCAGTTCGAATCCCTAGTGCTGTGTAATGGGGTGAGCTCCCGTTCCTTGTCCCAGCTTCTGCCAACCTAGCAGTTCGAAAGCAGGTAAAAAATGCAAGTAGAAAAAATAGGGACCACCTTTGGTGGGAAGGTAACAGCGTTCCGTGCGCCTTTGGTGTTGAGTCATGCCAGCCACATGACCACGGAGATGTCTTCAGACAGCGCTGGCTCTTCGGCTTTGAAATGGAGATGAGCACCGCCCCCTAGAGTCGGGAACGACTAGCACATATGTGCGAGGGGAACCTTTAACTTTACCTGTAAATCTTAGTGATAACGTGGCCTTACATTTCATTTAGCTATTTTAACTTCAGTTGCTATTTTGTAATTTATCCAAATTACATAAATCTTCTATTCATTTTCATCTTTAAAATTTTACACTTACAGTCTTAATGGTATCAACAATTTTATAGTTTGTGCTAGTGATCTAAATTTTAGTCACTTCTTTGTCGATACAGGCCAGACTGCTACCATAATGGGACAGCTGTCATTTTATTGTTGAATATTGCTTTACGCTGGCTGATGACTGAAATAAAGAGACTTGTTTTGACTATTCTTCTGTCTCACAGCGAAATGCTGCAGATGGGTTTGCAATATCTCCATTTTAAGGGCCTTAAATGTATTTCTGGAGCTATCGCAGTGAAGGTCTCAGCCAGGGATGCTCAGATCCACATTTGAAGGACCAATTCCACCACTTTATTGCTACTTGTGCCTACGCGCAGGAATATTTTCAACTAACGGTTAGCACTTCCTTGGAATTAACAGAATTTGGACTTAGTTCCCTTGTGACTACATGGGGATTCTAGGCTGATTCCTCTTTTAATCCCGTCCCCAGGTTCTGCTACTTCTCCTACAGAAGCTGTACATTTGTCAGGCTCCAAAAAAATTAAGAAAGACAAGCAGAGTTAAGCATTGTAATTTGTATTCTTAGTTGTTCCTCATCTAAAGACAGAAATCTTGCCCGGTCAAAACAACTTCAGGAAAATATGATAAAAAGATTATATATCTGGTCTTGCATATATTAACTGCAACTAGAATTATATTTGCACAACAATGGAAAAATGATGAGATTCCCTCCGAGGGGAATGTAATTAAGAAAATATTAGAATGTGCAGAAATGGATTGTTGTTGTTGTTAGTTGTGAAGTCGTGTCTGACCCATCGCGACCCCATGGACAACATTCCTCCAGGCCTTCCTGTCCTCTACCATCCTCCAGAGTCCATTTAAGCTCACGCCTAATGCTTCAGTGACTCCATCCAGCCACCTCGTTCTCTGTCGTTCCCTTCTTCTTTTGCCCTCAAACTTTCACAGCCATACATTGCAACTGGGAAAACCATAGCCTTGACTATATGCACTTTTGTTGGCAGGGTGATGTCTCTGCTTTTTAGTACGCTGTCTAGATTTGCCATAGCTTTCCTCCCCAGGAGCAAGCATCTTTTAATTTCTTGGCTATAGTCCCCATGTGCGGTGATCTTGGAGCCCAGGAAAATAAGATCTGTCACTACCTCCATTTCTTCCCCATCTATTTGCCTGGAATTGAAAGGGATGGATGCCATGATCTTAGTTTTCTTAATATTGAGTTTCAAATCAACTTTTGCACTCTCCTCCTTCATGTGTATCAAGAGGCTCTTCAGTTCCTCTTCGCTTTCTGCCATTAGAGTGGTATCATCTGCATATCTGAGGTTGTTGATATTTCTCCCGGCAATCTTAATTCCAACTTTTGATTCATCCAGCCCCGCCTTTCGCATGATGTGCTCTGCATATAAGTTAAATAGACAGGGTGATAGTATACAGCCTTGCCGGACTCCTTTCCCAATTTTGAACCAATCAATGGTTCCATGTCCAGTTCTCACGGTTGCTTCCTCTGTTGGTGTATTTTCTTTTTTCCAATTTTGTGCGTATGAAATTCTTGCTGGTTGCTTTCACTTGACACAAACTATCTAACTTTTACTTTTCTCTTGGTCCTCTGGAATGCAGTCTCTTCCTCCTGGAAATCCAGACTACATTCCATCACAGTTTTCCCTACCATGGGGATCAAACGAATACAGATCGTTCCTTGACTTACAGCAGTTCATTTAGTGATGGTTTGAAGTTTCAATGGAATTGAAAACAGCGACTTATGATTGTTTTTCACATTTATGACCATTGCGGCATTCCCGCGATCGTGTGATCAAAATTCAGACGCTTGGCAATTGTCTCATATTTATGATGGTTGCAGGGTCCCGGGATCAGGTGATCTCCTTTTGAGACCATCTAAGGAGCAAAGCCAAAGGGGAAGCTGGATTCATTTAACAACCCTGTTACTGACATAACAGCTGCAGTGATTCACTTAACAACCGTGGCAAGAAAAGTTGTAAAATGGGGCAAAACTCATTTAACAAATCTCTTAGAAATTTTGGGCTCAGTTGTGTTCTTAAATCGAGTTCTACCTGTAAATAATAATAATAATAATAACAACAAAAACAACAACAACAGAGTTGGAGGGGACCTTGGAGGTCTTCTACTCCAACCCCCTGCCCAGGCAAGAAACCCTAAACCACTTCAGACAAATAGTTATCCAACATCTTCTTAAAAACTTCCAGTGTTGGAGCATTGGAGTGTTGGAGTAGAGTTAGAAAAGCCGGTTCTGTCATGAGGATTGAAATTGCATAGCCATTTAATATCTTTTTATTTTTTAAAAAAATAAATCAGTGCAGAGATTGCCATTAAGCAAGCCTAAATTACAGTCTCAGGAAAACCTACTGCAAATGATACAAGATGCCAGCAATAATAACTTCAAAGGCAGGAATTCGCCTAAGATAGGAAGCTGTGAAAGAAGGAAGTGAGAGGGTTAGAGGTAGTCCTTGACTTACGACCATAACTGAGCCCCAACATTTCCATTACTAAGCAAGATGAAGTCAATTTTGCCCCATTTCATGACCTTTCTTGCCACAGTTGTTAAGTGAATCAGTGCAGTTATTAAGTTAGTAACATGGTCGTTGAGTGAATCCTCCACTGACTTTGCTTGTTAGAAGGTCTCAGAAGGTGATTACATGACCCCTGGGACACTGCAACCGTCATAAATGTGAGTCGGTTGCCAAGCAGCGGAATTTTGATCATGCGACCATGGGGATGCTGCAATGGTCGTAAGTGTGAAAAACAGTCATAAGTCACTTTTTCCAGAGCTGTTGTAACTTTGATCTGTCACTAAATGAACGGTTGTAAGTCCAGGACTACCTGTAGTTACTTTATTCATATCTTCAGGTAGTTCTCGACTTATGACCACAATTGAGCCCAAAATATATGTTGTTAAGTGAGACAGTTGTTAAGGGAGTTTGTCCACCTTGCCACCTTTCTTGACACAGTTGTTAAATGAATCACTGCAGTTGAGAAGTTAGTAGCCTGGTTGTTAAGTGAATCCGGCTTCCCCATTGACTTTTCTTGTCTGAAGGTCGCAAAAGGGGATTGTGTGACCTCAGGCTACTGCAACCGTCATATTTGTGAGTCAGTTGCTAATCATCCAAATTTTGATCATATGACCACAGGATGCTGCAAAGATTGTAACTGTGAAAAGCGGTCATAAATCACTTTATTCAGTACTGTTGTAATTTTGAACGGTCACTAAATGAACTGTTGTAAGTCAAGGATTACCCATATTCCTCTTTTTCCAAGAATAGAATAGAATAGAATAGAATAGAATAGAATAGAAGAGAAGAGAAGAGAAGAGAAGAGAAGAGAAGAGAAGAGAAGAGAATTCTTTATTGGCCAAGAGTGATTGGACACACAAGGAATTTGTCTTGGTGCATACGCTCTCAGTGTACATAAAAAGACAAGATACATTCATCAAAAATCATAAGGTACAACACTTAATGATAGTCATAGGGTATAAATAAGCAATCAAATCATACTAGGAAACAATATCAATATAAATCGTAAGGATACAAGCAACAAAGTTATAATGCAATCATAAGTGGGAGGAGATGGGTGATAGGAATGATGAGAAGACTAATAGTAATAGTAATGGAGCCTAATGTGAATTGTTTGACAGTGTTGAGGAAATTATTTGTTTAGCAGAGTGATGGCATTCGGGAAAAACCTCTTCTTGTGTCTAGTTGTTCCGGTGTGCAGTGTCCTATAGTGTCGTTTTGAGGGTAGGAGTTGAAACAGTTTATGTCCAGGATGTGAGGGGTCTGTAGATATTTTCACAGCCCTCTTTTTGACTCGTGCAGTATATAGGTCCTCAATGGAAGGCAGGTTGGTGGTAACTTGTTTTTTCTGCAGTTCTAATTATCCTCTGAAGTCTGTGTCTGTCTTCTAGGGTTGCAGAACCAAATCAGACAGTTATAGAGGTGCAGATGACAGACACAATAATTCCTCTGTAGAACTGAATCAGCAGCTCCTTGGGCAGTTTGAGCTTTCTGAGATGGAACAGAAAGAACATTCTTTGTTATGCTTGTTTATGACATTTTTGATGTTAGCTGTCCATTTTAGGTCTTGAGATATGATAGAACCTAGAAATTTGAAGGAGACAGAGTGGCTATATAACATCTTCCAACAAAAAGGATACCCAGTCCACACAACTTTATCAAAAAGTGCTAATCAATCAAGGAGGGCCTTGATTGATTAGCACTTGACTGGAGTGATTGGAGGGCCTCTGTGGCTCAGACTGGTAAGACAGTCTGTTATTAACAGCAGCTGCTTGCAATTACTGCAGGTTCAAGCCCCACCAGTCCCAAGGTTGACTCAGTCTTCCATCCTTTATAAGGTAGGTAAAATGAGGACCCAGATTGTTGGGGGGCAATAAGTTGACTTTGTATATAATATACAAATGGATGAAGACTATTGCTTGACATAGTGTAAGCCGCCCTGAGTCTTACGGAGAAGGGCGGGATACAAATGCAAATTAAAAAAAAACAAAACCACTACAGTACAACAAATACAAGCTATGAAAAAAGATAATCCTGCCAAATGTTGAAAAACATAACTGGAAGCAACCAACAGATTGTTTCAGTCCCATAGTATCAGTGTAGCACACCAACCAACAAAACATCTTAAATAAACCAAAATTATAACAGTAACAATAGCACTTAGACTTATATACTGCTTCATAGTGCTTTACAGTGCTTTCTAAGTGGTTTAGAATGTCGGTACATTGCCTCCAACAATCTGGCTACTCATTTTACCGACCTCGGAAGCAGGGAAGGCTGAGTAAACCTTGAGCCGGTCAGGATCAAACTCCAGACTGGGGGCAGAGTTTGCCTGCAATACTGCATTCTAAACACTGTGCGTTCCTCACACTTAAAATTGTCATAGCATCCCCACGATCGTGTGATCAAAAGTTGGGCGCTTGGCAACCAGCATGTATTTCAATGGTTGCATCATCCTGGGATCATGTGATCACCATTTGCAACCTTCCCACAACCTTCCCACAACCTTCCCACAAGTCAATAGAGGAAGCCAGGTTCTCTTAACGACTGTGTGATCCACTCAACTGCAGTGATTTGGTTAACTCCCCTTTTACAACCCTATAATTCCTTAATTTGGGATAGAGTCGGGGAGACTGGATGGAGCTGAGCATTTACTAGCCGGATGCCCTTCCTGATGCCTACGCGAAGTTCACAGCAATTTTTTTTTCCCGCCCTGGGAGAAAAACCTTGTAAGTGGGAGGTGATTTGCTTAACAACTATGGCAAAAAAAAAACCACCCAAAAAACAAAAAACCCTCTTAAAATTGAGAGGGACTCACTTAGTGACCGAAATCCTGGTTTTAATTGTGGCCTGGTTTCAATTGAGGACGACTTGTATTTTGGTTGGTTTGCGGGGTTGTTAATTCAACTGGTTTGGGTAGATGGTGGAGGGGAGGAAGCAAGTCAGCCAGACAGGATAGGCTCCCAGCTTCTTTTTTCAACAGCCGGGAGGATTTTTTTTTTTTAAAAAAAAAGGCAGCTCCCCAACTCACTAGGTCATCAATGACAATTGTGTGCTGTCCAGGGTGAGATAATTGCCCCGGGAAGTGGCTAATTCAGGCCCTTAGATCCTCTCTGTCCATGTGTCCTTTGTGCAGATCATTTGCACACAGTCAATATGGCCTGAAGAAAAAGCAAAGGCCCGGTTTCACAAATCTAGCCAAGCCATCCGGGAAGAGAAAGGGCAGCTGCAATGGACATGACATATCTATGTCTCCATCTGTCAGGTCAGCTAAAACCAGCTCGGGATCATCGGCTTAAGATAGAATGGCAGGGAGTGGAGAAGCAATCAGGTTGGAAGGATCCAGCTGAGATTTCCGTCAAAAGCAATGAAAGTTATTTATTTATTTATTTATTTATTTGATTTCTATACCGCCCTTCTCCCGAAGGACTCAGGGCGGTGTACAGGCAAAAATAAAACAGACAGTACAATATATAATTTAAAATGCAATTAAAAAACTTATTTTAAAATTGGCCTGAAAATTAAAATATACAGTGAGCTAAAACCCCATTTAAAATTAGTTAATAAGAATTTTAAAAATTTGATAAAATTCAATTTAAGACAGCCCCGCGCGAATAAAAAGATGTGTCTTCAGTTCGCGACGGAATGTCCGAAGGTCAGATATTTGGCGTAAACCCGGGGGAAGTTCGTTCCAGAGTGTGGGAGCCCCCACAGAGAAGGACCTTCCCCTGGGGGCCGCCAGCCGACATTGCTTGGCGGACGGCACCCTGAGAAGTCCCTCTCTGTGAGAGCGTACGGGTCGTACGGGTCGGTGGGAAGTTACAGTTAAGATATCTGCAAAAGGAAGAAGGAGAGAGGATTCGGGTTGTGTGTCTGTGCCGGGGACACACACACACACACACACACACACACACACACACACACACACACACACACAGGTTTCCTTGTAGAGGTTTGGGGACCCGTTTGCCATCCTGTCCAACTGCTTCGGACACGAGAGGCTTCACCAGCAGGCTTTGAGTTCTAAGCGGACGCTAGAATGCAACTCAAAGTCATGTCCCCCGAACGAAAGGCAGGGAAGATTCAAGACCAGCGTTAAGCTCTTATTCATTCAGTGCGTAGCGGAATGCGATCGCAACAAAACTGGATAGTTTTTTGCTTTTTTTTTTTTTTTAAAAAAGAACTAGACAAATTTATTTGCAGGTAGTCCTCCAGTTATGACCACAGTTCAGCCCAAAATGTATGCTGCTAAGTGAAACATGAAATTCAATGTAGAGAAAAGTAAAAGTCTTACACTTAGGCAAGAAAAACCAAAAGTACATATATAGACCGGGTGAAACCAGGCTTAATAGCAGTAACTGTGAGAGGGAGTCTTGGAGTCTTAGTGGACAACCAGCTAAATATGAGCCAGCAGTGTGCATCAGCAGCCAAGAAAGCCAATGAGGTCCTAAGCTGCATTAACAGAGGGATACAGTCAAGATCAACGAGATACTGATACCACTCTATAAAGCTTTAGTAAGACCACACCTAGAGTACTGCATCCAGTTTTGGTCACCACACTATAAAAAAGATGTTGAGACTCTAGAAAAAGTGCCGAAAAGAGCAACCAGGATGATTAGGGGACTGGAGGCTAAAACATATGAAGAATGGTTGCAGGAACTGGGCATGGCTGGTCTAGTGAAGAGAAGGACCGGGGGAGAAAAGATAGCAGTGTTCCAATACTTGAGGGGCTGCCACAGAGAGGAGGGGGGGGTCAAGCTATTTTCCAAAGCACCTGAAGGCCAGACAAGGAATAATGGATGGAAATGGATCAAGGAGAAAGTCAACCTGGAAATAAGTACCTTATCCCACCAGACTTGAAATCCTAGACTTAGAAAACTTGGAACTCCGTCGCCTTCGACAAGACCTAAATTTAACTCACAGAATCATCTATTGTAATGTCCTTCCTGTCAAAGACTACTTCAGCTTTAATTGCAATAATACAAGGGCAACCAATAGATTTAAACTTAATGTAAACCGCTTTAATCTAGATTGCAGAAAATATGACTTCTGCAACAGAATCATCAGTGCTTGGAATACTTTACCTGACTCTGTGGTCTCTTCTCATAATCCTAAAAGCTTTAACCAAAAACTTTCTACTATTGACCTCACCCCATTCCTAAGAGGACCATAAGGGGCATGCGTAAGCACACAAACGTGCCTACCGTTCCTGTCCTATTGTTTTTCTTTTCTTCTTCCTATATATGCTTATATGTGTATATACTATATAATCTTTTTGTATGATGTTGTGACAAAATAAATAAATAAATAAATAAAATAAATAAGGATACATTTTCTGACAGTGAGAGCAATCAACCAATGGAACAGCTTCCCTTTGGACATTGTGGGAGCTTCATCACTGGAGACTTTTAAGAAGAGACTGGACTGCCATTTGTCAGAAATGATGTAGGGTCTCCTGCTTGGGTGGGGGGGGGGTTGGACTAGATGACCTACAAGGTCCCTTCCAACTCCGTTAATCTGTTAAGCATCTGTTAAGTGAATTTTGCTTCGTTTTACTACCTTTCTTGCCAGAGTTGCTAAGTGAATCACTGCATTTGTTAAGTTAGTAACCCAGTTGTTAAGTGAATCTGGCTTTGCTTATCAGAAATTTGAAAAGGGGATCATATGACCACTGCGACCGTCATAAATATGAACCAGTTGCCATGCGTCTGAATTTTGATCCTGTGATCGTGGAGATGCTGCAGCGGTCCTAAATGTGAAAATGGTCATAAGTCATTTTTTTCAGTTCCGTTGTAACTTGGAAAGATCATTAAGTGAACGGTTGTAAGTTGAGGACTACTCATATCAGAGGATTGGAGGTTACCCAAGGTGCTTTTTCCAGAAGGCAGCTAGATTTTCTTGGGTTTTTTTCTTTGCAAACATTTTGTTTTTCACCCAAGAACCTTCTTCAGTTCAGAAGTGAAAAGAAAACCCCCAGAAAAGTCCAGCTGGATTTTGGAAAAATCAGTTTTGGACAACCATGACCTGGTTGATAGAGAATCTCCATAAACAGGTCAATTAACAGCCAGGTTTTCATATCTAGTGGCCAAATTCCTTTAGAATTCACCGTCAATGAATTTCAGCAGATATTCCATAAACGGAGAATCTATTCCTAAGGTCCAGTTCTCATACCGTAAACATCTATGAAGTTGAATGATTGTGTTGGGCTGTGGTGGTTATTCAGCCGGTTCGGATCAGTTCAAAATATTAAAAATTAAAAAATATTAAAAAAGCGAACCTGTAGCGGCGATCACTCGTGGACCTGCCCACCCGCCCTGGCACTTTGTTCCTTGTATCCTTACGATTTATATTGACTGTTTCCTAGTATGATTTGATGGCTTATTTGTACCCTATGACTATCATTAAGTGTTGTACTTTATGATTCTTAACAAATGTATCTTTTCTTTTATGTACACTGAGAGTGTATACACCAAAGACAAATTCCTTGTGTGTTCAATCTCACTTGGCCAATAAAGAATTCTATTCTATTCTATTCTATTCTATTCTATTCTATTCTATTCTATTCTATTCTATTCTATTCTATTCTATTCTATTCTATTCTATTCTATTCTATTCTATTCTATTCTATTCCATTCCATTCAAACCCATCCCATCCCATCCCATTCCATATTTTCTATTCTATTCTATTCTATTCTATTCTATTCTATTCTATTCTATTCTATTCTATTCTATTCTATTCCCGTCCCGTCCCATCCCATCCCATCCCATCCCATCCCATCCCATTCCATCCCATCCCATCCCATATTTTCTATTCTATTCTATTCTATTCTATTCTATTCTATTCTATTCTATTCTATTCTATTCTATTCCATCCCATCCCATCCCATCCCATCGCATCGCATCCCATCCCATATTTTCTATTCTATTCTATTCTATTCTATTCTATTCTATTCTATTCTATTCTATTCTATTCTATTCTATTCTATTCTATTCTATTCTATTCCATTCCATTCCATTCCATTCTATTCTATTCTATTCCATTCCATTCAAACCCATCCCATCCCATTCCATATTTTCTATTCTATTCTATTCTATTCTATTCTATTCTATTCTATTCCATTCCATTCCATCCCATCCCATCCCATCCCATCCCAACCCAACCCATCCCATCCCATATCTTCTATTCTATTCTATTCTATTCTGTTCTGTTCTGTTCTGTTCTATTCTGTTCTGTTCTGTTCTGTTCTGTTCTGTTCTGTTCTGTTCTGTTCTATTCCACCCCACTCCATTCCATTCCATTCCATTCCATTCCATTCTATTTTATGCTGTTATTTATCCAAGTTATCGAGGCCGGGCACATGCACGGAAGGTGTGCGTGTGTGAACAAAGTGCATGCATGGAAGGCTCGAGCGCGAAGGGAGCATGGTGAACCAGTGATAAAAATATGTAAAACCCACCTCTGGTGTGGGGGAATTCAAAAGCATTTTCGGGAGAAGGAAGGAAGAAAGGAAGGAAGGAAGGAAGGAAGGAAGGAAGGAAGGAAGGAAGGAAGGAAGGAAGGAAGGAAGGAAGGAAGGAAGGAAGGAAGGAAGGAAGGAGATATTTAACGAAGGAAGGAAGCTTATTGATTTGAGTTGGTGGCAAACGAAAGGAAGATCGTTTTCCAATTTTTGTTGAAAACAAGAATAACACAGCATTGTAGCTACTGTAGCTGTCATTCTCGTTTTTCATCAGCGTGCATGAAACTTTTACAGAATATAAGATAAGAGCTTCTTGTCCACTGAGGTTATCATCCAAATTTGACTGGGTCAAACCGAAAGAAGGGCAAAAGAAGAATGAGCATGGGAACAATTTACTCTTTAGTTGTTGATGTTTTTTTCCCCTCTTCAGCTGTGGATGATATAGTAATCCTGTACAGCAACGTTATATCAAAGCTCCAGGGAGAAAGTCAATTTTGAGATGGGATAGGAAGTCAGGCAGGCAGGCAGGCAGGAAGGCAGGAAGGCAGGGAGGGAGGCAGGCAGGCAGGGAAGAAGAAAGGAATGGAGGAAGGGAGGGAGGGAGGCAGGCAGGCAGGCAAGAAGACAGGAAGGCAGGCAGGCAGGGGAGGGAGGGAGGGAGGGAGGGAGGGAGGAAGGAAGGAAGGAAGGAAGGAAGGAAGGAAGGAAGGAAGGAAGGAAGGAAGGAAGGAAGGAAGGAAGGAAGGAAGGAAGGAAGGAGACATTATCTAAGTGAAAGATATTTGAGGCATAAGAGGCACCAAGGAGGAATGGAGAGAATGTGTTGAGAGACAGGAGAACCTGCTGGTCATGGGCAGGGCGAGGAGGATGAAAGTAGATCACCAACAAGGATGTAGAAAGCTCCCATCATCTTACTGCTTTATCTACAATTTGGAAAGAAAGTTTTACAACATGGTTCAGAGCTACAAAACAATATGCGTCATCTAGCTCGGAGACCTGATCAATCACTTTTTATTGATGTTTTATGAGGCACTCATACTTTTTGTATACTGAATTCCAGAGGTGGAAGACACTATTATATTTAACTTCCAACTCAATGCTAGTAGCCAAATTAAGGCATATTTGGAAGACACTTGTCCAACATCTGCTTTGAAACATTCAACAACTTCCCTCAGTCACTGATTCAAATTTCTAGGTGCTTCCATATCTCAAGATCTAAAATGAACAGCTAACATCAAAAACGTCATCAAAAAAGCACAACTAAGAATGTTCTTTCTGCGCCAACTCAGAAAGCTCAAACTGCCCAAGGAGCTGCTGCTCCAGTTCTACAGAGGAATTATTGAGTCTGTCATCTGCACCTCTATAACTGTCTGGTTCGGTTCTGCAACCCAACAAGAAAGACACAGACTTCAGAGGATCATTAGAACTGCAGAAAAAACAATGGCTACCAATCTGCCTTCCACTGAGCACCTGTATACTGCACGAGTCAAAAAGAGGGCTGTGAAAATATCTACAGACCCCTCACATCCTGGACATAAACTGTTTCAACTCCTACTCTCAAAACGATGCTATAGAGCACTGCACACCAGAACAACTAGACACAAGAACAGTTTTTTCCCCAAACACCATCATTCTGTTAAACAAAGAATTCCTTCAACACTGTCAAACTATTTACTAAATCTGCACTACTATTAATCTTCCCATCGTTCCTATCACCCATCTCCTCCCACTTATGACTGTATGACTATGACCTTGTTGCTTGTATCCTTGCGATTTATATTGACAGTTTCCTAATATGATTTGATTGCTTATTTGTACCCTGTAACTATCATCAAGTGTTGTACCTTATGATTCTTGATGAAGGTACCTTTTCTTTTATGTACACTGAGAGCATATGCACCAAGACAAATTCCTTGTGTGTCCAATCACACTTGGCCAATAAAGAATTCTATTCTATCCTATCCTATCCTATCCTATCCTATCCTATCCTATCCTATCCTATCCTATCCTATCCTATCCTATCCTATTCTGTCAAACTGTTCTGTCTGTTGCAAAATTTTTGTCTTGATTTTCAGCTAGACTATCTCCATAATTTAAATTCATTATTCTGTATCCTATACTGGATAATACAGAATAAGTTTGGAATCTCACCCTTCCCCCTTTCCTAGATTATGCTTATAGTTCTGGTCAGGACAGGTGGCCCTTGATTTACAATAGTTCGTTTAGTGACCCTTCGAAGTTACGACGGCAGTGAAAAAAGTGACTTATGACCGTTTTCCACAGTTACGACCTTTGCAGCATCCCCATGGTCAGGTGATAAAAAATTCAGACGCTTGACAACTGACTCGTATTTATGACAGTTGCAGTGTCCTGGGACCATGTAATCTTCTTTTGCGATCTTCTGACAAGCAAATTCAATGGAGAAAACCAGATTCACTTAACGACTGTCTTATTAACTTAACAGCTGTGGTGATTCACTTAGCAACCCTGGTAAGAAAGGTCTTAAAATGAGGCAAAATCCACTTAACAACCGTCTTACTTAGCAACATAAATGCTGGGCTCAATTGTGGTCCTAAAACAAGGATTATCTTTATTTCTTCTGTTTTTGTTTTTATTTTAAATTGGTGCTGACTTTGACTTGATTCAATCCGAGATTAAATGATTATTTTTTGTTGCATTAGCTATATTATTATTATTGTTATTATTTACTTTATTCATTAAACATGAAACTTAATAACAATAATAATAACAATAATAACAATAGAGTTGGAAGGGACCTTGGAGGCCTTCTAGTCCAACCCCCTGCCCAGGCAGGAAACCCTACACCATCTCAGACAGATGGTTATCCAATCTCTTCTTAAAAATTTCCAGTGTTGGAGCATTTATAACTTCTGCAGGCAAGTCGTTCCACTTATTAATTGTTCTAACTGTCAGGAAATAACTGAACATTCAAAAATGCATCACAAATACCATTGACTGGTGCTAATGGTTGATACGGGTTGCTGCCAGCATCCTAGGTATCAACCAAGTACCTTCTTAAGATGTACGATGTTCCAAGTAGCGCAGTTTTTTGCAGTTCTGCTGGTGTTATTGCAGGAGGCTGCAATTTGTTGATGCATCTTATAAAATTCTTGGACATGGTACCAAGTGCCCTGATGACAATGGGTATCACTGTTACATGTTTCATCCATAGCCGTGTAGTTTCAATGACCAGGTTGTGATATTTCATGATTTTTCCAGTTCTTTTTCTTCAACTCTGGCATCTCCTGGTACCGCAATGTCAATAAATTGTACGTTTTGGTTCTCCGCAACTGTGATATTTGGCGTGTTGTGTTCCAAGTGACGATCTGTCTGTATTCGAAAGTCCCACAAGATCTTTATCTTTTCATTTGCTATCACTTTTTCCACTTTATGTTTCCATGACTTTTTGGATACAGGTAAGTCTTATTTTTTACATAATGACCAGTGGATTAATTTAGCAACTCGGTTGTGTCTAGCTTTGGAATCAGTTTTGCAATTTTGCTGCATTCACATATTAAATGTGAAACAGTTTTGACTTTGTTGTTGCAAAGTTGGCAGTTTATTATTATTATTATTGTTGTTGTTGTTGTTGTTGTTGTTATTGTTGTTATTTACTTTATTCATTAAACATGAAACTTAATAACAATAATAACAATAATAACAAGAGAGGGAGCCTTCTAGTCCAAACCCTGCCCAGGCAGGAAACCCTACACCATCTCAGACAGATGGTTATCCAATCTCTTCTTAAAAATTTCCAGTGTTGGAGCATTTATAACTTCTGCAGGCAAGTCGTTCCACTTATTAATTGTTCTAACTGTCAGGAAATAACTGAACATTCAAAAATGCATCACAAATACCATTGACTGGTGCTAATGGTTGATACGGGTTGCTGCCAACATCCTAGGTATCAACCAAGTACCTTCTTAAGATGTACGATGTTCCAAGTAGCGCAGTTTTTTGCAGTTCTGCTGGTGTTATTGCAGGAGGCTGCAATTTGTTGATGCATCTTATAAAATTCTTGGACATGGTACCAAGTGCCCTGATGACAATGGGTATCACTGTTACATGTTTCATCCATAGCCGTGTAGTTTCAATGACCAGGTTGTGATATTTCATGATTTTTCCAGTTCTTTTTCTTCAACTCTGGCATCTCCTGGTACCGCAATGTCAATAAATTGTACGTTTTGGTTCTCCACAACTGTGATATCTGGTGTGTTATGTTCCAAGTGACGATCTGTCTGTATTCGAAAGTCCCACAAGATCTTTACCTTCTCATTTTCTATCACTTTTTCCACTTAATGACCAGTGGATTAATTTAGCAACTCGGTCGTGTCTAGCTTTGGAATCAGTTTTGCAATTTTGCTGCATTCACATATTAAATGTGAAACAGTTTTGACTTTGTTGTTGCAAAGTTGGCAGTTTATTATTATTATTATTGTTGTTGTTGTTGTTGTTATTATTATTGTTATTATTATTAATTAGAGGGGCCAAAAACCAAACACCTGGCTTAAATTCTGTTCTTGTAGGGCAACAGTCTGCATTCTAATGCTACTCTGCAATTCTGCTATGAGAAACTGTTAGCATTGAGTCATGCATAATGCCAGCATCCATCTAATTAAAATAATTGAACATTTAGAATATTTTTAACTTAAGAAAAACTGTCTGGGGATGCCCTTAAAATGTAACTCCTGTATTGAAGGCGCCCCTTTGCATATATAGAAAATTGACTATAGTCTTAACCATCTCTTTTTATCTATTAAAATAAATGTTTAAGATGTTTAATTGATTTTTATCTCACCTTTATTATTGTTTATAAATAACTGAAGGCAGTGGACATGCCTAATACGCCTTCCTCCTTCTCCTTTCCCCTCAACAACAACCTTGCAAGGTGGGTTGGGCTGAAAGAGAATGACTAGCCCAAAGTCACTCAGCTGATTTTCATGCCTACGGTGGAACTAGAACTCATTGCCTCCTGGTAATTGGCCCAAAGTCACGTATATGAAAGCTGGCTGGACAACTTTGGGCCAATCAGCATGAAACTCTGAGATCCAATCTCGCCTTAGGCATGAAAGTCAGCTGGGTGACTCTGGGTCTATCACCAGGAGACAGTAAGTTCTAGTCCTGCCTTAGGCATGAATGTTATCTGGGTGACTTTGAGCCAGAGGTGGGCGTCACATACTGTAACAACCAGTTCGCCCAACAACCGGAAATGTGAGCGCGCACCATCCGTGCATGCGTGCAGCATCACAAAACACGGCAATTCACTCGCGCGTGCTGTCCACACATGCGTGCAGCATCAAAACACACAGCAATTCGCTCGCTTGCGCCTTCCGCACATGTGTGTGGTGTCAAAAACACAGCGATATAGGATGGGATTGCGCCCGGGTGGGTGAGCAGGCCCACCCACAGGTTGCAACTACCGGTTCAGCCAAACCCGTCCGAACCAGCAGTAGCCCATCACTGGTTTGAGCCAATCACCAGAAGACATTGAGTTCTAGTCCTGCCTTAGGTATGAAAGCCAGTTGGCTGAGTTTAGACCAATCACTAGGAGACTAGTTCTATCTTAGGTGTGAAAGGCAGCTGGGTGACTTTCGGCCTGTCACTTTCTTTCATCCCAATCCACCTCACAGGGTGGTTGTTGTGGGGAAAATAGGAGGAGGAAGGAGTGTTATGTATGTTCGCCACCTTGAGTTTTTTTAATAAAAACAATAAAAGTGGAATGTAGACAAACAAACAGATGGAACACATTCAGAACAAGGTAGCGAGGACGATCAACAAGGATTTAGGAATATTTAGTCTGGAGAAGGAAAGGCTAAGGGGAGGAGGAAGCTGAGATGATGGATCTCCCCACGTTCTTGTCACAGAAGAGAGCTAAGATTTCTTCTCCATTGTTCCAGAAGAAGGAATTGTGATCTCTCAGGGATTGCCACAAAGAAGAGGGAGTCGGGCTGTTCTCCAAAGCACCTGAGGGTAGAACAAGAAACAACAGGTGGAAACTGATCAAGGAAAGAAGCAACTTAGAACTAAGGAGAAAGTTCCTGACAGTGAGAACAATTAATAAGTGGAACGACTTGCCTGCAGAAGTTGTGAATGCTCCAACACTGGAAATTTTTAAGAAGATGTTGGATAACCATCTGACTGAGATGGTGTAGGGTTTCCTACCTGGGCAGGGGGTTGGACTAGAAGGCCTCCAAGGTCCCTTCCAACTCTGTTGTTGTTATTATTATTAGTTAGAGGAAGGTAGATCTTGAATCACTTTCTAATATTAAAAAAAAAACAGCTTTACAGTAGAACAAATGATCCAGAAAGATGACGAGTTTCTTTTTTCAGCATCCAATCTGGGTCAGTCACCAGAAGCAGAGATTTAGCCTGCTGAGTTTTTGGACTTTAAGCCCATCTTTAAGAATCTCTCTACTGGAATACAGGAAGTCCTTGACTTTACGAACACAGCTGAGCCAGTGGTAGGATTCAAATAATTTAACAACTGGTTCTCTGCCCTAATGATCAGCTGGGTGGGCGTGACCATGGTGGGCGTGGCCAGGGGGTATGACAGGCAACAGTCAGCCTCCTGCACCCCCCCGGAGCAAAAACCAGCCGTGGGGGGTGCACTGCCCCCCCACACTCCGTTTTGGGCCTAGTAGGCTTCCCTGCAGCCTCCTGGGAGTAAAAACAGGCCGTGGGGGGGGGTGTGCCCCCCCCGTGCTCAATTTTGGGCCTAGGAGGCTTCCCTGCACTTACCTGAGAGCCAAAATGGGGTGACTGGGGACTCCTGCAAAGGCTGGGGGGAAAGGCAGAGCCAGCCAGCAATTTAACTACCGGTTCGCTCAAACCGGCTTGAACCAGCTGAATACCACTTATGAGTTGAGCCCAAAATTTCTGTTGTTAAGTGAGACATGTGTTGAGTAAGTTTTGCCCCATTTCACCAACTTTCTTGGCACAATTGTTAAGAGAATCCCTTATCAATTAATAACCCGGTTGTTAAGGGAATCTGGCTTCCCCATTGACTTTGCTTGTCAGAAGGTCACAAAAGGGGATCACGTGACCTTGGGACACAGCAATGGTCATAAATACAAACCGGTTGCCAAGCATCTGAATTCTGAGGACATGATCTTCGGGATGGCCAAAAGGTCGTAACTGTGAAAAACGTTCATAAGTCCCCTTTTTCAATGCCGTTGTAACTTTGAACCATCACTAAATGAACTGTTGTAATTAGAGGATTACCTGTATGTGCTTCAGGCTATTCTATGCTAATGTCGTGTCCCACTCCTCCGCTGACGGCCGGGTCAGGGAAATCCGAATCAGGTGTGCCTCTGCAGCTCTGCCAAAGTCCTAGCAAAGTCCTCAGGGCAGGCAGGAGACCAGAAAGTGACTTCAGCAAGATATGTTTAGACTTTGCCTGACTCAGAGAATGCCAGAAAGCAGATCCTTTATATAGGCCATAGGGTGTGGCTCCATGACTCAGCACTTATCCAGGCCTGCCCCTCCCTTCCTTCTGTTGCCTCCGCCTATCAAGTCTTCTGACGCGAGGGTCACTCCAGTCTGCAGCTGTTGGTAATTGACCTTCCTCAGGCTCACATGCTGTGGAGGAGGGGGAGGGGTCTAGTTGCTCCGTTTGCCTGGGCATGGAGCCAGAGCTGGGGGCTGGAGGTATTTCTTCCTTTTCAGCCTGTCTGGGCATGGAGCCAGGGCTGGGGCCGGGAGGCATACTAGAACATTCCTCAGTGTTCGGAAGCAGATAAGAAGACCCCGGCTGAGGTGAGATTGGACGAGACACAACAGCTAATACAGGTAATCCTCGACTTATGACAGTTCATTTAGTGGCCACTCAAAATTACAACGGCACTGAAGGAAGTTGACCATTTTTCACACTTACAATCGTTACAACATCCCCATGGTCATGTGATCAAAATTCAGACCCTGGGCAACTGGCATGTACTTTATGATGGTTGCAGTGTCCTAGGGTTGTGGGATCCCCTTTTGCGACCTCCTGACAAGCAAAGTCAGTGGGGAAGCCAGATTCACTTAACAACCGTGTTACTAACTTAACCACTGCAGTGTTTCACTTAACAACGGTGGCAAGCAAGGTGGTAAAATGTGGCAGAACTCACTTGACGAATGTTTTACTCCGCATCGTAAATGTGGGGCTCCATTGTGGTCGTAGCTCGAGGACTACCTGTATTTATGTGGTGCCAAGTTATGTGTGGATTTTTATTTGTTGATTTGGCACCACATAAATACTGGAGATAGAATAATAACCCAAAGCACATTTTCCGGTAGAGAGAAATTTCCTGAGGCCCCATCATGAGAGTGAAAGTTTGGAAGACAAAATCTCTGGTCCCGGGGACCGATCCAGATTGGATCCTGCAACATTATCCTGGGATACGTATATTCCTCTTTATTCATGAGTTTACTTTTGCTGAATATAACCAAGGAAGGGGCTGGAGCAGAGGTGGATTTCAGCAGGTTCTGACCAGTTCTGGAGAACCGGTAGCGGAAATTTTGAGTAGTTCGGAAAACCGGTAGTAAAAATTCTGACTGGCCCCACCCCCATCTATTCTCTGCCTTCCAGGTCCCAGCTGATCAGGAGGAAATGGGGATTTTACAGTATCCTTCCTCTGGATTGTGGTGGGAATGGAGATCTTATAGTATCCTTCCCCTGCCACGCCCACCAAGCCATGCCCACAGAACCGGCAGTAAAAAAATTTGAAACCCACCACTGGGCTGGAGAACACCTGCTTTTACTTGGATTCCAAAGGGTCTGTGACCAGTGGTGGGATTCAGCCGGTTCGCACCTATTCGGGAGAACCGGTTGTTAACTTTCTAAGCAGTTTGGAGAACCGGTTGTTGGAAGAAATCTTATTTTGTTTTTTCCCCACTTTAGAATAGAATAGAATAGAATAGAATTTTATTGGCCAAGTGTGATTGGACACACAAGGAATTTGTCTTGGTGCATATGCTCTCAGTGTACATAAAAGAAAAGATACGTTCATCAAGGTACAACATTTACAACACAATTGATGATCAATATATCAATATAAATCATAAGGATTGCCAGCAACAAGTTATAGTCATACAGTCATAAGTGGAAAGAGATTGGTGATGGGAACTATGAAACGATTAATAGTAGTGCAGATTCAGTAAATAGTCTGACAGTGTTGAGGGAATTATTTGTTTAGCAGAGTGATGGCCTTGGAAAAACTGTTCTTGTGTCTAGTTGTTCTGATGTGCAGTGCTCTATAGCGTCGTTTTGAGGGTAGGAGTTGAAACAGTTTATGTCCAGGATGCGAGGGATCTGCAAATATTTTCACGGCCCTCTTCTTGATTCATGCAGTATATAGGTCCTCAATGGAAGGCAAGTTGGTAGCAATTATTTTTTCTGCAGTTCTAATTATCCTCTGAAGTCTGTGTTTTTCTTGTTGGGTTGCAGAACCGAACCAGACAGTTATAGAGGTGCAAATGACAGACTCAATAATTCCTCTGTAGAATTGGATCAGCAGCTCCTTGGGCAGTTTGAGCTTACTGAGTTGGCGCAGAAAGAACATTCTTTGTTGTCCTTTTTTAATGATGTTTTTGATGTTAGCTGTCCATTTGAGATCTTGCGATATGATAGAACCCAGAAATTTGAAGGTTTCTACTGTTGATACTGTGTTGTCAAGTATTGTGAGAGGTGGAAGTATGGAAGGGTTTTTCCTAAAGTCTACCACCATTTCTATGGTTTTGAGTGTGTTCAGTTCCAGATTGTTTTGGTTGCACCACAAGGCTAGTCGTTCGACCTCTCGTCTATATGCGGATTTACAGGTTAATCCTGTAAGGAAGGCAGGAAGGAAACATTCTGGGGTGTTTCTAGCTTAATCTTTATTGCCCTGCTTACAGAAACTGCCTCTCTGGTTAACCCTTAGTACATTGTAACAGCTAAGGCGAAGCGCCCATCGACGTGAGTGATTTGAGTTGACCATGCCCACACGGTCACATGACCACCAAGCCACGCCTACCCAACTGGTCATTTGGGCAGAGATCCGGTTGTTAAATTATTTGAATCTCACCACTGTCTGTGACATTTCGCCATGGCCAACTCACCATGGCCAATTTGTCACAGCCAACTTGCTGCAGGACAACTCACTGCAGGACAAGAGTTACACTATTATCAAAGAAATGGTGGAGTAGAATTGTTGGAGAAACTATCCACCTGGTTCAGTTCCCGGTGGGGAGAAAGACCCTGGAAACATGGAGGCTGATTGGAAAGATAGTTTAATGGAACAGAACCATCAAGCACATGGTCCTGGTGCAGCTGACCACATGGAGTGGAGAGTGAAGTTTATTTCTACCCTCTCTTGGGCCTTGCCCTTGAGCTTTCTGTTCCTGTTGCAAGGACATGTATTCTATTGATTCCTGTCAGGCTCCCATGGGGCTATGCAAGGGTCATAGCTGAGGTTGTCTTGAGCACCTACGTTTGGTTGAATCTTACTGGGTGATGATATAATGAAGAGGCTTGTGTTCTGAAAAGATGTTGGGCAATTCCTATTGTCTCTTAATGGCTTTGTCTGGTTTGGATCTTGAGTGAGGGCTAATCTCATCACCCTGAGGCTGAAGGTCTGTTGTCTTGTAGACAGGCTGGCCCAGTCCTGCTGGGGCTATTAAGAAAGGTGGGGGCTGCTTTCCAAGAGCATGTTTCTCCTTTAGGGAAAATATAATATTCTGCCTTTTTAATATTTCTGAAAATATTTCATTCTTCTAGAAGAGGGGTGGGTGCTAACCTTCTACGGAATCATTAAAGAAATGGTGCAAAAGGAGGGACAGAGTGAAATGTGAATGGCAAAAATTAAAGTAATTTTTATTTACCCAGCCAGCAAAGCAAAGCTTGCTTGGGACATTCTGGGAGTTGAAGTCCACCAGGCTTAAAGTTGCCGAGGTTGGAGACCCCTGATTTAAATAATTAAATAGAATTGTTAAATTACCCTGCAGTGAGTCATACTGCGGCAAGTTGGCTGTGGCAAGCTGTCCCATACCTGGATCTAAAGGGCTGGACTTCATGGCCTCAAGAGACCCTTTCAACTCTATGACTTTGTGATCTTTCTTTCTCTCCTTTCCCTGACAAAGCCACAACGAGGGGAGGAGCTGCCCTCAGGCTATTTACGCTCTCTCCACATGATATGGAAGAGAGTTTTTTTTTTGCACCTGTTCCTTATAAATTTAAATTTAGCCCCAAGGCTTAGAGAAAACTCTAAGTAGGGAATAGGAAAACATTTAAGGCCTCCCCACATTAATCTGTCCAGCAAAATCAGGCTTTAGTGAGGCAAAATTTGAGGCTATTTCAAAGTTTGCTTTTCAAAGCTGGCTTCTTTAAGAGACATTCAAAATATTGTCCTAGCTCTGTTCAGGGGAAAAAATAATCATCATTCTCATCCTTGAAAGAGAATTTGTTTTTTCCAATTTTACCTCAGGTGAGAATTCCCACAGGTGGAATGTGGTGTTTCCTTTAGGTAGAGGTAGAGGTCACTGGTAGTCCTCAACGTACGACCACAGCTGAGCCCAACGTTTCTCTTGCTAAGTGAGACAGTTGCTAAGTGAATTTTGCCCCATTTTGTGACCTTTCTTGCCACCGTTGTTAAGCAAAAATCGCCACAGTTGTTCAATTAGTAACACAGTTGTTAAGTGAATCCGGCTTCCCCATTGACTTTGCTTTTCAGGAAAGGTGATCACGTGACCCCGGGACACTGCAACCGTCATAAATATGAGTTAGTTGCCAAGGGTCTGAATTTTGATCAGGTGACTGTGGAGAGGCTGCAATGGTTGTAAGTGTGAAAAACGGTCATAAGTCATTTTTTCAGTGCTGTTATAACATTGAATGGTCACTAAATGAATTTGTGTAAATTTATTTTATTTTATTTTATTTTAATTTATTTATTTATTTATTTATTTATTTATTTATTTATTTATTTATTTATTTATTTATTTATTTATTTATTTATTTATTTATTTAATTAATTAATTAATTAATTTTTATACTGCCCTTCTCCCAAAGGACTCAGGGCGGTTTACAGCCAGAATAAAGCAAGTGATACAAAAATTAAAACCAATTTAAAAGCAAAAATTCAAATTTGGCTGAAAACTATAAAAATACAAGAGGAACCCCATTTAAAAACCATTAGGCCAGTCCTGCGCAATGGAACAGAAATGTTTTCAGCTCGCGTCGAAAGGTCTGGAGATCAGGGAGTTGGTGGATACCTGGTGGTAGCTCGTTCCAGAAGGTTGGAGCCCCCACAGAGAAGGCCCTCCCCCTGGGGGTCGCCAGCTGACATTGTCTGGCCGACAGCACCCTGAGGAGACCCTCCCTATGGGAGCGCACTGGTCGATGGGAGGCCACTGGTAGCAGCAGGCGGTCCTGTAAATAACCCGGTCCTATGCCATGGAGCGCTTTAAAGGTGGTAACCAACACCTTGAATTGCACCCGGAAGACCACCGGAAGCCAGTGCAGCCTGTGCAGGAGAGGTGTTATATGGGAGCCACGAGTCGCTCCCTCTATCACCCGCGCTACCTGTAAATTAAATTGAGCACTACCTGTAAATTAAATATATTGTGTGAACTCATATATGTGCCCAGCTATATGAATGTAATATTTCCATCATCTACATACTGGAACCTCTGGAAAACTCTAGAACGTAATAACTTTAAGAGTTGGTATTTCTTCCTGGTAAAGTCGCTGTAAGGATTATTCTAAATCACTGGGTTGTACATTGTGAACAAATTTATACACCCACCCGTGTAAAGATGAGCTGCCCCCACATATCATGCTCCTGAGTGTACATTATTAAAAGCAATTTGGTGTATCAGTGCAAAGAAGGTAAAACAAAAGTTAACAGCCCTAAATTTTATGCATAATTACTATGTAAAATTGCTGATCTCCCCTGAGTGGGAACGTCAATATTAATGGTAATAGCATTTCTAATATGGCACATTTCCAATATTTTGTCCCTAATTAGCATTCAGATCAGGTAACGATGGTTTCAGGCTTCCTGTGCCTCTGTTTTCCCTGTCTTGGATCTAGCCAATTTTTAGTTCGAAAGCAAAGAGGGGAAAAATAGGAGTGGGAGAACTGAATGCCTACACTGGGTGCAATGATCCGGTATGAAATGATAGATAGATAGATAGATAGATAGATAGATAGATAGATAGATAGATAGATAGATAGATAGATAGATAGATAGATAGGAATGGATGGGTGGATGGATAGAATATACACTTATGTATGCATGCATGTATCTATATACATATGTATGTGTGTGTGTGTGTGTGTGTGTATATATATATATATATATATATATATATATAAAGAATGATAGATGTAGATCAGAGGTAGTCAACCTTTTTATACATATCCTCCCACTTTTGTATCTCTGTTAGTAGTAAAATTTTCTAACCGCCCACCGGTTCCACAGTAATGCGCTGTGTATCGTTGTCTGCGCATGCCTCTCGTGCATCATGGATTGGGTTGGGGGGTGGTACCAGCTACCAGTTCTGCTTGTCTGTTGTGTGGGGGGAGATGCGCAAGCTATTCTGGGATGAGGCTCTTTTGTTTGCGGTTGCACTATAGCACCACTTAGTTTCATTTACGTAACATGAACTAATCTTATGTGCGGGCGATACAAATAGTATATTTTCAGAAATTTAAATTGTCACGGGGAATTTTATGAAAACCTAATGAAAATGTTTTTAAATAATGCTATGAAATTTTTTTAAAAAGTCAATTAAATTAAAAAAAAAGGAAAGTGCTTCAGTATCGGACAAAACCCCTACCGCCCACCATGAAAGCCGGAACGCCCACTAGTGGGCGGTAGGGACCAGGTTGACTACCACTGATGTAGATAGATAGATGGATAGATAGATAGATAGATAGACGGATAGATAGAAAGATAGATATGGATGGATGAAATATATGTATGCATGTATGTATATGTATGTGTGTGTGTGTGTATGCATACACACACACACACATGCACACACACACACACATGCACACACACACACACACACACACACACACACATGTTTTCTGAGGTTTTCGCGGGTGTTTGTATGTAGGTCTTTGGTTATTTGGGTTTTCTCCCGCGTAAAATTGTAAGTGTCTTGGCGACGTTTCGACGAAGTCTCATTCGTCATCTTCAGGCTTCAGCTTCGTGCTTCTGAGAGCAATGTGTGATTGCAGCTGTTTCTTCCTTTTTAACTGCTAGTGGGGGTTTGAACTGGTTGGGTGGGAGCTTGGCACAAACACGAAGCCAAACAACAGCAATGCAGCTCACCAGCTCAAATCCCCCTGCAACTCAGACTAATCTGAGCACAACCAAGCCCCCACCCAAACAGGACACACCCCCAGCCAATCAGAGCACAAAAAAACCCCATCCAATCAGAGCACAGCCAAGCTCCCACCCAATCAGTTCAAATATATATATGTAGGTCTTTGGTTATTCAGGTTTTCTCCCGCGTAAAATTGGAAGTGTCTTGGCGACGTTTCGACGAAGTCTCATTCGTCATCCTCAGGCTTCAGCTTCGGGCTTCTGGGAGCAATGTGTGATCTCAGCTGTTTCTTCCTTTTAACTGCTAGAGGGGTTAACTGCTAGAGGGGTCCCTAAAAGGAAGAAACAGATGCAATCACACATTGCTCCCAGAAGCATGAAGCTGAAGCTTGAGGATGACGAATGAGACTTCGTCGAAATGTCGCCAAGACACTTCCAATTTTACGCAGGAGAAAACCCAAATAACAAGATCTGTCTAAACACCCCGAAAATCTCAGAATGAATATAAATATATATATATATATTTGTTTTCTGAGGTTTTCGGGTGTTTGTATGTAGGTCTTTGGTTATTTGGGTTTTCTCCGCGAAATTGTAAGTGTCTTGGCGACGTTTCGACGAAGTCTCATTCGTCATCTTCAGGCTTCAGCTTCGTGCTTCTGAGAGCAATGTGTGATTGCAGCTGTTTCTTCCTTTTTAACTGCTAGTGGGGATTTGAACTGATTGGGTGGGAGCTTGGCACAAACACGAAGCCAAACAACAGCAATGCAGCTCACCAGCTCAAATCCCCCTGCAACTCAGACTAATCTGAGCACAACCAAGCCCCCACCCAAACAGGACACACCCCCAGCCAATCAGAGCACAAAAAAACCCCCATCCAATCAGAGCACAGCCAAGCTCCCACCCAATCAGTTCAAATATATATATGTGAGCTTTGGTTATTCAGGTTTTCTCCCGCGTAAAATTGGAAGTGTCTTGGCGACGTTTCAACGAAGTCTCATTCGTCATCCTCAGGCTTCAGCTTCGGGCTTCTGGGAGCAATGTGTGATCTCAGCTGTTTCTTCCTTTTAACTGCTAGAGGGGTTAACTGCTAGAGGAAAAAAAAAAAAGGAAGAAACAGCTGCAATCACACATTGCTAAATGTCGCCAAGACACTTCCAATCTTACGCAGGAGAAAACCCAAATAACCAAAGACCTATATATATATATATGTATGCATGTATGTATATATATATATATATATATATTTGTTTTCTGAGGTTTTCATGGTGTTCTTTAGGTCTTTGGTTATTCGGGTTTTCTCCCGCGTAAGATTGGAAGTGTCTTGGCGAATGAGACTTCGTCAAAGATGATGAATGAGACTTCGTCAAGATGATGAATGAGACTTCGTTGAAACGTTGCCAAGACACTTCCAATCTTACGCAGGAGAAACCAAATAACCAAAGACCTATATATATATATGTATGTATGTATGTATATATATATATATATATATATATATATATATATATATATATATATATATATATATATATATATATATATATAGAGAGAGAGAGAGAGATGATAGAGGTAGAGCTAAACAGATTGACTGACAGACAGACAGACCTTGAATTGCCTTAATGAAATGACACTAATATTTTAATATTGGCCTTCTGAAGAATCTGGTAGGGGTGTCAGTTGTCTGCTAATTGTTAAGAAAGCAAGATTGGGTTCAGCAGTTTACACCAGAGAAATTATAAGACGAGTGATGTGTTGCTCTATGGTGGTTTTTTTTTTAAAAAAAAATCAAAATCAAAGGAGTCTAGTAGCACCTTTTCTGACTGATTTTATGAAACAGGAAGAAGCTTTCATAAATTACACTTCGCTTCAGATGCATAGAATTCCTTGACTGATACAGGGTTGAAATGCCTCCTCCTCCTCCCCCTCTTCTTCCCTCTTCCTCTCCCTCTCCCTCCCTATCTCCCTTCCTCCCCCTCCTCCCCCTCCTCCTCCTCTCCTCCCTCTGCCCCTCCTCCTCCTCCTCCTCCCCTTCCCCTTCCCCTCCTTCTCTTTCTCCTTCTCCTTCTCCTTCTCCTTCTCCTTCTCCTTCCCCTTTCCCTTCGCCTTCTCCTTCTCCTTTCCCTTCACCTTCCCCTCCTTTTCCTTCTCCTTCCCCTTCCCCAGGAGTTATATGCAAAACCCCTTCACTCCATTCTGAGTCTGGACCAGCTGCTGTCCTCCTTCAATTGGTCAGCCTCTTCCGACTCTTCATGAGGCGATGGATGCCATTCACCAGAACTGTCTGTCCGTCAGCAACTGTCAGGCCTCATCCGATCCCAGGCAGTGCTTCAGCTTGGAAGATGAAGCTCCTTTACTTTGAAATAGGATGACTCACGTTGGTCTTTCCACTTCGCTCCACACTTGTGCAGAAGCTCTATTAGCATCTGGAGCGAAGCAGGTGGCCACCCTGTCTCCACTTCAAGAGAGAAGGCTCCTTTCATTTGGCATTTCATTTCAAAGAACGCTTCCACCAAAGTCTGTCAAATCAAAATGCCACTTCAGAGCTTTATCCAGCTGTACGAAGGAGTCAGTAATCCGGAGAAGTGGCGTGTTCTCTTCATTGTCTGCGGTCAGGCAGAAACCATCCAGCCATCTCTTGGTAGATACATGGCTTTGAATTCCTCCACTGAGAACTGGGTTGACCCTTCCTGCTCTAGGATTCTATGATCTTCTATCTGTCACCCTGGAAACAAATCTGGCGATTTATTTAAGCTTAAATTAGCCAAGATTCTAAAGTGAGGGAGGTATGATAAATACTGCCAAGCACTGAGAGGGAAAACATAGTTGCATTTAGCTTGCGCAATAAACCAGCGTTAAGGGCCACAGAAGTTGTAGTTCTCAGCATTTCCTGGTTCTAACTAGAAAAAGACTTGTCTGAAATTTTTGGGGAACTGATGGCCTAGTGGTTAAGAGGCTGGACTTGTCAACTGGAAGGTTGGCATTTTGAAACCGAAGTGTTATGGGACAGGTGAGCTCCTGTTCTTTCCCCAGCTCTTGTCAACCTATTGTGGTCTGCCAGCAGCCTGAGGAGCTGGCAATGGAGTCAGACAGCGATGAGGCTGAGGAAGAACATGGGCCAATCCTGGAGGCTGGGAAAGGCCTGGATGAGGGCTCTGCGGTGGAGGCAGAGGTGGGGCCAGGACCATCGGGGAGTGATGTGTGGACTCCAGAGCCTCCAGAGGCTGATAGTATTGAGGCAGAGGAACAGGAGGAGTCTGTTCCTAATGCATACATGAGAAGAGCTGCCAGAAGGCAAGAGCAGCTAAAGCAAAGAGGACAACTCGGGAGTAGGGCCAAGAGATGATTGGCCCCTCCCATAAGGCTTAAAAGACCAGCAACGGCGTTTGGGATCTTTGCCGGAAAACGATGTTGATAGCTTTGTCTTGTTGCATTTGTATGTATCGGTGACTTCTGAACTTTTGCCAAGAAAGGCCTTCGGCAGTTTGCCTCATTGGACCAAGGTTGGTGATAGGACTGAGGAATTGTGTTGGGAGGAATTTGCTTTAATTTAGTTGAACTATGCTGAGAATGAATTAATTCTCAGATGTTCTAATAAAGTTTGTTTGTTTTTACATTGACTGAGTTTCCTACTACCTACTTGGGCCTGAGTCACAATACAACCTAGCTGTTTGAAAGCATGCAAATGAAAGCAAAGAAATAGGTACCACTTTGGTGGGAAGGTGACAGCAATTCCCTGCACCTTGGCATATAATCATGCTGGCCACATGACCATGGAAGCATTAATGCTGGCCCCCTTGGCTAGGAAACAGAGATGAACATTGCCCCCCCCCAAAAAAAATCAGACACAATTGGACAGGAGAAAAATTTATCTTTACCTGCTGATCAGTTCGGACAATGCATAGCTAAAGGACCAGGGGCTTGTTTAATAATAAAACAACCTGATGTATTTTTAAAGAGCTGCTGTGGCACAGTGGTAAGAGTGCTGCAGTACTGCAAGATACTTCTGCTGATCACATGGTCTGCCAGCACTTTGGCGGATCGAATCTCAACAGGCTCCAGATTGACTTAGTCTTCCATTATTTTGAGGTGGGTAAAATGAAGACCCCCGATTGTTGGGGGCAATAGGCTGACTCTGTAAACCGCTTAGAGAGGGCTGGAAGTGGTACATAAGTAAGTATGTACATAAGTGGTACATAAGTCTGGGGGCACCAATCCTCTGGAACGAGCTACCACCAGGTATCCGCCAACTCCATGATCTCCGGACCTTTCGATGCGAGCTGAAAACATTTCTGTTCCATCGTGCAGGACTGGCCTAACGGTTTTTTAAATGGGGTTTTTATTGGTTTTATAATGCCAGGCCAACTTTGAATTTTCTCTTTTTAAACTGGTTTTAATTTTTTTTATCAATTGTTTTATTCTGGCTGTAAACCGCCCTGAGTCCTTTGGGAGAAGGGCGGTATAGAAATTTAAACAATAAATAAATAAATAAATAAATAAATAATAATAAGTGCTATTGCTATTGCTAAAGCATCAGAACGTGAATTGGTATCCGTGCTTTCTCCACCTATCCAGTTCCTTTTTTTTTAAAAAAAAAATCACACTCTTAACATTACACGTACTTTCAGCTAACCCTCAGCGCACAAGATTTTAGTGTTCCTTCACGAAAATTCCCAAGTTTGGGGCAAAACTCTGAAATCTTCAAAAATTCAATAAACTTGTAAAAAATCTCAATCATTTGATCCAAAGATGATTTTAAAGAATATTTAATTTGGGAGACTAATTCCTGGAGGCTTGCAAAAAGCACTAGGGATATCTTGGTCATATCAAGGCCTAAGGCTTGCCTTTATCTTATTGGAAGCTCTTCCCTCGTATCTACAGGGAAGAGGCCAGGTTGTTTCAGCCATCCATCTTTCCAAGGTCGGTAAAATGAGCTCCCAGATTGTTGGGGGCAATACGCTGACTCTATAAACTGCTTAGTGAGGACTGTAAAGTACTGTGAAGCGGCATATAAGTCTACGTGCAATGGCTATTATCAACTGCAGTGATTCACTTAACAGTTGTGGTAAAGAAGCGATATATAAGTCTAAGTGCTATTTCTAGTACTCGACCTACAACTGTTCATTTAGAATAGAATAGAATAGAATTTTTTTATCAATTGTTTTATTCTGGCTGTAAACTGCCCTGAGTCCATTGGGAGAAGGGCGGTATAGAAATTTAAAAAATAAATAAATAAATAAATAAATAAATAAATAAATAAATAAATAAATAAATAAATAAATAAATAAATAAGTGCTATTGCTATTGCTAAAGCATCAGAACGTGAATTGACACAATGGTATCCGTGCTTTCTCCACCTATCCATTTCCTTTTTTTTTTTTTTTTTTAAAAATCACACTCTTAACATTACGCGTACTTTCAGCTAACCCCCAGCGCACAAGATTTTAGTGTTCCTTCACAAAAATTCACAAGTTTGGGGCAAAACTCTGAAATCTTCAAAACTTCAATAAACTTGTAAAAAATCTCGATCATTTGATCCAAAGATGATTTTAAAGAATATTTAATTTGGGAGACTAATTCCTGGAGGCTTGCAAAAAGCACTTGGTCATATCAAGGCCAAGCACTTGGTCATATCAAGGCCTAACGCTTGCCTTTATCTTATTGGAAGCTCTTCCCTCGTATCTACAGGGAAGAGGCCAGGTTGTTTCAGCCATCCATCTTTCCAAGATCGGTAAAATGAGGTCCCAGATTTTTTGGGGGCAATAGGCTGACTCTATAAACTGCTTAGTGAGGGCTGTAAAGTACTGTGAAGCAGCATATAAGTCTACGTGCAATGGCTATTATCAACTGCAGTGATTCACTTAACAGTTGTGGTAAGGAAGCGATATATAAGTCTAAGTGCTATTTCTAGTACTCGACCTACAACTGTTCATTTAGAATAGAATAGAATAGAATTTTTTTATTGGCCAAGTGTGATTGGACACACAAGGAATTTGTCTTGGTGCATATGCTCTCAGTGTACATAAAAGAAAAGATACGTTCATCAAGGTACAACATTTACAACACAATTGATGGTCAATATATCAATATAAATCATAAGGATTGCCAGCAACAAAGTTACAGTCATACAGTCATAAGTGGAAGGAGATTGGTGATGGGAACTATGAGAAGATTAATAATAGTGCAGATTTAGTAAACAGTTTGACAGTGTTGAGGGAATTATTTGTTTAGCAGAGTGATGGCCTTCAGGAAAAAACTGTTCTTGTGTCTAGTTGTTCTGGTGTGCAGTGCTCTATAGCGTCGTTTTGAGGGTAGGAGTTGAAACAGTTTATGTCCAGGATGCGAGGGGTCTGTAAATATTTTCACGGCCCTCTTCTTGATTCGTGCAGTATACAGGTCCTCAATGGAAGGCAGGTTGGTAGCAGTTATTTTTTCTGCAGTTCTAATTATCCTCTGAAGTCTGTGTCTTTCTTGTTGGGTTGCAGAACCGAACCAGACAGTTATAGAGGTGCAAATGACAGATTCAATCATTCCTCTGTTCACTGGCTACGCATGCGTGCTGCGGACACACTTGCGCAGTTTGCGTGCGCATGTGCAGTGTGCACCATGCACCAAATGCAAAGTTCATGCATGCAGTGCACACCAAAAGGAGGCATGGGGTAAGTAGAACAGCGCGGGGGTGGTCGTGTTCAGCAGTGGCACGCAATCTCAGCTGTGATCATCCGAGCCTTTTTTTTAACCTTTTAAAAGCATTTTTTACAACCTATTCAGCCAAATAGGTTGTAATAAAATGCTTTTAAAAGTAAAAAAAAAAAAAGGCTGTGACGCCAAATATGAGCCAGCAGTGTGCAGCAGCAGCTAAAAAAGCCAATGCAACCCTAAGTTGCATTAACAGAGGGTTACAATCAAGATCAAGTGAGGAACTAATAACACTCTGTAAAGCCTTATTAAGACCACACCTAGAGTACTGCATCCAGTTTTGGTCATCACACTATGAAAAAGATGTTGAGACTCTAGAAAGAGTGCAGAGAAGAGCAATCAGGATGATTAGGGGACTGAAGGCTAAAACATATGATGAACAGTTGCGGGAATTGGGTATGGCTAGGCTAGTGAAGAGAAGGACCAGGGGAGACATGATAGCAGTCTTCCAATATTTGAGGGATTGCCACAGAGAGGAGGGGGGTCAAGCTATTTTCCAAAGCACCTGAAGGCCAGACAAGGAATAATGGATGGAAGTTGATCAAGGAGAGATTCAACCTGGAAATAAGGAGAAATTTTCTGGCAGTGAGAACAATCAACCAGTGGAACAGCTTGCCTTTGGAAATTGTGGGAGCTTCACTGCTGGAAGCTTTGAAGAAGAGACTAGTCTGTCAGAAATGGTACAGGGTCTCCTGCTTGGGCAGTGGGGGTTGGACTAGATGACCTACAAGGTCCCTTCCATCTCTGTTAATCTGTAAATTTTTCCCAGCTGAGTTTTGAAAGACCATGGGAATGTTGCAATGGTCGTAAGTGTGAAAAATGGTCATAAGTCAGTTTTTTCAGTGCTATTCTAATTTTGAATGGTCAGTAAATGAACTGTTGTAAGTCAAGGACTTACAAACTTATATGGTGAAATTTTGTCAAAATCAACCCCCCCACAAAGCATTCTAGGAGGTTCTACTTTTTCCTTAATGAAAAACAGATCAGGAAGGAATGTGTGCAAGAGAAGAGGGGGTGGGGCGCTGCAGTGGCATCTCATTTTGCAGCAGGCAAGCAAATTTCAACTAAAAAGACTTCTGAAAATATCGCCTTCATTCAAAGCTCCAATAAAAGCTATCCATCCATTAATTCCAATTAATGACATGACAGTGTTTCTGCTAATGTTGGTAGTAATTCTTGGCTAATGGATGATTTTTTGAACAGAGCTTTCCAGAATTAATTTACAGCTTTGACGTGGGTGGAACGAAGCACAAGGATGAAAGGCTGAGTCAACCTTGAGCTCCAAAGTAATCGAACTCCAGGCTGTGGGCAGAATTAGCCTGCAGTACTCCATTCTAATCACTACGCCACCAGGGCTCCTATCATATTAAGCAGACTTTCCCAATCTAGTAACTTTCAGATGTCCTGGATCTGTGTTTACTCGCTGGGCCTTTTGAGGCTGGAGTAGGTAAGCTAGAGCATGATCTACCCCTTCTGGATTCAGGGGTCGGCAACCTGCGGCTCTGGAGCTGCATGTGGCTGCATGTGCCGGCCAACTCGACAATTGATAGGGCTTTCAATTAGGTTAGGTAGAGGAAAAAGGACGCCGCTCTAGGAGGAGACTCTATGGTGGTGGAACCGGACTTCCAGTTGGCTCCAGAATTGAACGGGGGTGGGGGGGCTTCCGGTTAGGACCTTTATGGCTCTTTGAGTGTTTAAGGTTGCTGACCACTGTTCTAGTCCAACCCTCTGCTCAGGCAGAAAACCCTATACCATATTTTTCAGACAAATAGTTGTCCAATTTCTTCTTAAAAACTTCCATTGTTGGAGAATTCACAACTTCCGGAGGCAAGTCATTCCACTGGTTAATTGTTCTAACTGTCAGGAAATCCTTCCTTAGTTCCAGGTTGGCTCTCTCCTTGATAACTTTCCATCCATTGCATCTTGTTCTGCCTTCAGGTGCTTTCGAGAATAGGTTGACCCCCTCCTCTTTTTTTGTGGCAGTCCCTGAAATATTGGAAGACTTCTATCCTGTTGCCCTTAGCCTAGTGATGGCTAACCTTTTTGCTATCGTGTGCCAGGAGCGGGGGGAGGGGGGGGAAGGGTCGCATGTGTGCATGCCCACATCCATAATTCTATGTACCTTGCATGCGTGCATGAGCCCCCCCACTCACCCCGCTCCTGGCAAGCGATGGCCTGATAGGCCTGCTTTTCTCTTTCCCCAGGCTCCAGAGCCTTTCTGGGAGTCTGGGGAGAGAGAAAAACGGGCCTTCCTCACCCACCCACCCCGAAGGCCCTGCTTCTGGTGGGCCCAGAAGGCCCAAAACAGCCTGTTTCTCTACTTCTGGTGGGCCCAGAAGGCCCAAAAATCAGCTGAGCTCATGTGCCCACCAATATGGCTATGTGTGCCACCTGCGGCACATGTGCCATAGGTTCACCATCACGACCTTAGCCCTTCTTTTCACTTGATTCCCTGGTGCTTGTTGATTACTCCTGATTTCTTTAAACCCGCTATCTACCTAGACAGAAAAGTCTTTTGAAGCCATGTGTATCAGGAAAGACCTGATGTGAATCAGCATTTTTTTTTTTCCCCCCAAGCAAGTGGACAGTTGAGGTTGATTTCCAGTCAAGTAGCACAAACCCGGGATGTGTTTCATCCTTCCAGCTGACAGTCAAAGAAAGTTAAGTCAACACAAATCGTTTTCCAGATCACACAGCCTCCTAACCTGTCATTTCCTAAATGGCTTTATTATAGGCTTTGCTGAGCCCTTCAAGAGGCCGTAAGAGCTATTCTCTTCCCTGTTTCTCCCCGTAAATCGGGGAAAACAGATTGCCTGCCAATGGTGAAACTCTGCAAAGGAGACAAACGCTTGGCAGGAGGAAAGAAGAGTGACATGGGCTTTTGTATGAGTTGGAAGGGACCTTGAAGGCCTTCTAGTCCAACCCCCTGCCCAGGCAGGAAACCCTACACCATCTCAGACAGATGGTTATCCAACATCTTCTTAAAAATTTCCAGTATTGGGCCATTTACAACTTCTGCAGGCAAGTTGTTCACTTATTAATTGTTCTAACTGTCAGGAAATTTCTCCTTAGTTCTAAGTTGCTTCTTTCCTTGATCAGTTTCCACCCATTGCTTCTTGTTCTACTCTCAGGTGCTTTGGAGAATAGCTTGACTCCCTCTTCTTTGTGGCAACCCCTGAGATATTGGAAGACTGCTATCAGTCCTTCTTTTCATTAAACTAGACATACCCAGTTCCTGCAACCGTTCTTCATATGTTTTAGCCTCCAGTCCCCTAATCATCTTTGTTGCTCTTCTCTGCACTCTTTCTAGAGTCTCAACATCTTTTTTACATCATGGCGACCAAAACTGGATGCAATATTCCAAGTGTGGCCTTACCGAGGCATTATAAAGTGGCACTAACACTTCACGTGATCTTGATTCTATCCCTCTGTTTATGCAGCCCAGAACTGTGTTGGCTTTTTTGGCAGCTGCTACACACCGCTGGCTCATATATAAATGGTTGTCCACTAGGACTCGAGGATCCCTCTCACAGGTACTACTATTGAGCAAGGTACCACATATATGGTACCTGTGCATTTTGTTTTGTTTTTTTGCCTAAATGTAGAACCTTACTTTTTTCCTGACAGTTAGAACAATTAATAAGTGGAACAACTTGCCTGCAGAAGTTGTATATGCCCCAATACTGGAAATTTTGTTGAATTTCATTTTGTTAGATAGCGCCCAATGTTGAAGTCTGTCGAGATTCTTCTGTAACTTGAGCCTATCTTCTGGAGTGTTGGCTATTCCTGCCAGCTTGGTGTCATCTGAAAATTTGATGAGTTCCCCATCTATCCCCTTGTCCAAGTCATAGATGGACTTGTCTTAATATTTGTCTTTTAGCACTTGATGGCTATCATATAGAAGAAGAGTCAATTTATTCTCCAAAGCACCTGAGGGCAGGACAAGAAGTAACAGGTGGAAGATCATTAAAGAGAGATCCAATCTAGAGTTAAGGAGAAATTTCCTGAGGGTGAAAACAATTAATCAATGGAATGGCTTGCCTTCAGAAGCTGTGGGCGCTCCATCACTCAAGGCTTTCAAGAAGAGACTGGACAGCTATTTATCTGGAATGGTATAGGGTCTTCTGCTTGAGTAGAGGGTTGGACTAGAAGACCTCTACGGTCCCTTCCAACTTTCTTATTCTATGTTCTAAACCTGGCTGTCCACCTACTTCAGGAAACACCTGGCTGTGTAACCAAGATGTTGGTTACTGGCTTATAAAGTCTATCCTTGATGAAGGTGAGATCAACCTTCACCAACCAAGAATCAAGTCTTGCCAAGTTAGTCATAGGCAGTGGTGGGGTTCGGACCGGTTCGGGTGAACCGGTAGCTCCAATGATCAGCTGGGCGAACTGGTTCATCCCAATGATCAGATGGGCCCACCTACCCACCTGCGCTATTTTCCTACCTTTATCTCCTCAGCTGATTTGTGTGGCAGAGCCGATTGCTGCACGAATCAGCTGTGTTGCTCCTCCGAAGAAACCCGGAAGTGAAGATTTCTTCAAACCGTGCACACGCGTGCAGGAAAGTGCATGATCACAAAACCAGTTGTTAAACCGGGAGGATCTCATTACTGGTCATAGGGTTATAAGGCAGTACAGTCTCAAATGGGAGGAGGAGGAGTCCTTGATGCTCTCTGAGCTTGGTTAGTACTGATGTGATTAGCTAGTTGGGTAATAAAACCTCTGCAAGAAAGCAACCAAGCTCAGAGAGCACCAAGAGACCCCTCATTTCAACCCTGAGCTACAGATATTCTCCTTTATCAATTCTCAGATGGCTTCAGGCACTGAATTATGGGAAGTTGAAGTTCCAGTATCCTACAAAATTAAAATTACACAGTTTTCACATTTAGGGTGGGGGGAGCTGCAAGTCAACATTTGGCCAAACGTTGTGCATTGAACAAGCTCCAGGAATTATGCCAACAAAGCATGAATTAGGGTCTTTTGTAATTAATACTAATTTTGATTATGAGTTGCTTAAAATAAGCGATGGACGTCAGGCATTAAATTATTGTGATCTTAATAAATGTGCAGTGCCTGGTGGTTTCTTTTTCTTTCTTTCTTTCTTTCTTTCTTTCTTTCTTTCTTTCTTTCTTTCTTTCTTTCTTTCTTTCTTTCTTTCTTTCTTCCTTCCTTCCTTCCTTCCTTCCTTCCTTCCTTCCTTCCTTCCTTCCTTCCTTCCTTTCTTTTTTTGAACCTTGCTTGCACACTCTGCATATAGCAGCAATATTTCCATTTTTCATCTCCGAGTGTGTGTTATTAAAATTAATAGTACGAGATCAATTATTTGACAAGTACACTTCAGAATCACTGGAACTGTACTGATGCTTGGGAAAATCAATCAGTCAAAAAGAGAGAGAGAGAGAGAGAGAGAGAGAGAGGGAGAGAGGGAGAGAGGGAGAGAGAGAGAGATCTTAGAAGTTTTTTCCCCCCCTCTTTCCAGGATAATATTTCATTTTAATTAAGGTAGAATTTAAAACGTTTCATAAAGGAGGTGCCCTACCTTTGAAGGGATTTAGCATTGTGGTGGTCAACTCCGAATCTAAACAGGGTGGAATGACTGTGACAAGGAAGAATCTATGTTTGGATACATAAAAGGGAACCACGGGGAAAGTTAGTTTGCAACTCTTTCCCATTGCTGCAGAACCAGAAATTATGCTGCAATTGCCTGATGTTCTTTTAAAATCCAAGAAAAGCCCCTGATGCTGAGATCTGTACAGGTGGTCCTTGACTTAAAACCATTGGTTTAACAACCATCGATGTAGGAGATGACTAGGCTGTGTTGTGGTCCATCAGCAGCCTACGGAGTCTACGGAGCTGGCAGGTGAGGTGAGATGAGGCAGAGGTGGGGCCAGGGCCATCGGGAAGTGAGGTGCGGACTCCGGAGCCTCCAGAGACTGATGGTAGTGAGGCAGAGGAACAGGAGGAGCCTGTTCCTAATGCACGCATGAGAAGAGCTGCCAGAAGGCAAGAGCAGCTCAAGCAAAGATTGGCCCCTCCCATAAGGCTTAAAACAGACCAGCACCGGCATTTGGGCTTTGCCGGAAAACAAAGTTGGTAGCTTCATCTTCTGCTTCGTCTACATCTTGCCTTTATTTTTGTGACTTGTGAACGTTTGCCTTTGAGCTTTGCTGGAAAACAACGTTGTAGCTGCATCTTCTGCTCCGTCTTCTGCTTCATCTACATCTTTGTTTTTGTGGCTTCTGGACGTTTGCCAGGAAGGGCCTTTGGCAGTTTACCTAATTGGACTAAGGTTTGTGAGATAACTGAGGAATTTGTGTTGGGAGGCATTTGTTTTACTTTGAGTTGAAGGATACTGGGAATGAAGTAATTCCCAGCTGTTTGAATAAAGTTTGTTTGTTTTTCCACGGACTAAGTTTATTACTACCTACTTGAGCCTGGGTCACAACAGGCTGAACCCAGAAGGAAGGGTCAAACATGTCATCAATCACTAGTCCCTTTGTGCCTGCAAGTGATCTAAGTGCAGCCTCAGGGATCATAAGCAAGGCAATTGGAATAATAAAGATGTTCCAGAAGCTTCCAAAAACTGGTGTTCTGATTAAGGGTTACACTAGCAGAATAACAAGTTGGAAGGGACCTTGGAGGTCTTCTAGTCCAACCCTCTGCTCAGGCAAGAAACCTTTTCAGACAAAAGGTTGTCCAATCTCTTCTTAAAAATTTCCAGTGTTGGAGCATCCACAACTACTAGAGCCGTGATGGTGAACCTATCCCACTCGTGCCATAGATTCTCCATCACGGCTCTAGAAGTTGTGGATGCTCCAACACTGGAAATTGGTGTGCATGCGTGTGCCAAGAAGATGATCTTCCAGTTTCTGGTGCACGGATCCGCACCGGCCAGCTTGTCTTCGCACACGCATGGTGCAAGAAACCAAAAGACCAGGTGGGCAATGTGCATGCATGTGCTGGAAACTGGAAGATCATCTTCCCGGCATGCGCATGTTCACTGGCTGGTTGCTCTTCCAGTTTCCAACACTGCGCACACACACATACGCCCATTTCTGCACTCAGTGTCGAAAAGGTTCTCCAACACTGTTCTAGAGGCAAGCCATTCCACTGACTAATTGTTCTGTCAGAAATTTCTCTTAGTTCTAGGTTGGGTCTCTCCTTGATTAGTTTCCATCCATTGCTTCTTGTTCTACTCTCAGGTGCTTTGGAGAACAGCTTGCCTCCCTCTTCTTTGTGGCAGCCCCAGAGATATTGGAACACTGCTATCATGTCTCCCCTAGTCCTTCTTTTCATTAAACTAGACATACCCAGTTCCTGCAGCCTGTTGTGACCCAGGCCCAAGTAGGTAGTAGGAAACTCAGTCAGTGTAAAAACAAACAAACTTTATTTGAACAGCTGAGAATTACTTCATTCTCAGCGTAGTTCAACTAAATTAAAGCAAATTCCTCCCAACACAATTCCTCAGTCCTATCACCAAACTTGGTCCAATTAGGCAAACTGCCAAAGGCCTTTTTTGGCAAACATTCAGAAGACACCGATAGAAAAATAAATGCAAGAAGACGAAGCTATCAACATTGTTTTCCAGCAAAGCTCAAAAACACCATTGCTGGTCTGTTTTAAACCTTATGGGAGCGGCCAATCATCTCTTGGCGCTATTCCTGAGTCGTCCTCTTTGCTTGAGCTGATCTTGCCTTCTGGCAGCTCTTCCCATGCATGCATTAGGAACAGGCTCCTCCTGTTCCTCTGCCTCAATACTGTCAGCCTCTGGAGGCTCTGGATTCTGCACCTCACTCCCCGATGGCCCTGGCTCCAACTCAGCCTCCAATGCAGAGCCCTTATCCGGGCCTTCCCCAGCTTCAGGACTGGCTCATGTTCTTCCTCAGCTTCATCGCTGTCCGACTCCGTTGCCAGCTCCGCAGGCTGCTGGCAGACCACAACACAGCCGTTCTTCATACGTTTTAGCCTCCAGTCTCCTAATAATCTTTGTTGCTCTTCTCTGCACTCTTTCTAGAGTCTCAGCATCTTTTTTACATTGTGAAGACCAAAACTGGATGCATTATTCCAAGTGTGGTCTTACAAGGGAAAACCTTTCTGATTTTCTTTATTCAGGGAAAGTTATTCAGAAAATATATTTGGGAGTCTCCTTTGACTTATTGTTTGAGGTCTGATGTTATTTCTGTGCTAAAATGCAAAAAGGAGAGATGTTCTGATCTGAGGTCAGGAGGCAAGAGACTGTCTATTATAAAGGTAAAGGTAAAGGTTCCCCTCTCACATACGTGCTAGTCGTTCCTGACTCTAGGGGGCAGTGCTCATCACCATTTCAAAGCCGAAGAGCCAGCGCTGTCAGAAGACGTCTCCATGGTCATGTGGCTGGCATAACGCAACGCCAAAGGCGCACGGAACGCTGTTACCTTCCCACCAAAAGTGGTCCCTATTTTTCTACTTGCATTTTTTACATGCTTTCGAACTGCTAGGTTGGCAGAAGCTGGGACAAGTAACGGGAGCTCACCCCGTTACGTGGCACTAGGGATTCGAATTGCTGAACTGCCGACCTTTCCATTGACAAGCTCAGCATCTTATCCACTAAGCCACCGTGTCCTATCTAGTCTATTGTAAACATTGCTAAAACCTGCACCCATCATCTCTTTTCCAGTTTTCCAGTAGTGGCCACTGGTCACAAGTCAAATGTTAACACATGCTTTTCTCAACCGGTTTTCATTCTCTGCAGGAAGCACAGCGTTCAGAACGTTAAGATAAAAAGAATATGTTCTATGTGTGATTAATATGCATGAATACACACTCACAGGTACTTATATTAATTTGATATCAAAGAAAAGCAGAGAAATAGATCAACACCTGGATACAAAAAGACCTTTTGTAAAAAAACAAGAAGAAGAAATTGCTTTATTTTGTTTCAAGATGAATGCATCCCTCAGGCGCAAGAAACCAGAAGCCAGCATAAAGTTAAAAAAAAAACACTCCGAGTTTATTCCATGCTATCTGTACACAAGAATATGATCTGCTAATGGCCAATGCAAATTGGCACCAGTTAAGAATCTATGGACTTCAAGGAAGGGTGGACTTGGGTCTCTTTTAGAAGTGCAGGGACTCCAGACTAATGATGCATTTGTCCCTGCCCTCAGGCTCAGCCTGGTCATCTCTTACAACATCCCATTTTTCCCATTTTGTGCATCCCCCGACTGTTGGATCGCCAATCATATTTGCTTCAAAGTCTCCATATTCACCTGATTTAGCTAATTCCCTAAGTGCATTAACTGAAGCATCCATAGATTCATTAGTGGCTTGTATTTTATGTGCAGATTTAAATGGTTCTGTTCTGTCTCCTTCCCCACTTTAAACCCATGAGCTGGCCTTCAGCCAGTGGATTCACGGCTATTATCAGTCCTGGCAGAGAAATCCCAGCTGCCTGCCAAAGTTCAAAAAAATGACTCGCGTAGCAAGACTTTCTGAAAGTCTTCTCGCGTAGCAAGCTCTTTCTGAAACAGTTCAGCTAAACTTTGCTTCCCGTGGAGTGAGAACAGTCCCAAAGCTCCTTATATATCCTGTGGGGTGGGGCTCCTGCCCCAGCCTTCCTTTTGATGACGCTGCCTCTCTAAACTTCTGAAGCGCGGGTCAAGCCAAGCTTGATTATTATTATCAGCTGGATCTGAAGGCGTAGCCTGGGGAAGGGAGGAATCAGGGGATGATGGCCTCATTACGTCCTCTGACTGGTCTGGTTCTGGCTCCTGGAGCCGGGCCAAAGGAATCGGTGCTTCCAAGGTAAGCCTTACCGGCCCTTCCCCCTCACTCTTGGAGTCACTTTCGGGCATGGGGGGCCACGTTCGGGGGCTGGAGTCACAACAGGTTCCATCATTTCTCCAGGAAGGGAGGAAAAAAATTATCCACAGCAAATTTAGAAGTATTCCAAGTCTCATGGTGCAGACCATGTTTGCACAATGAAAGGTCTTCTGCATTTACAGCTGATGATGCCCCAAATGATGTGTTATGGAACTCCTTCAAACCCCATCGCTGTTCCAGCACCAACACTTCTACAACTCCAGTAGTTGTGAAAGAGAATTCTGGCAGTCCTGGTATTTCTTTGTTAGCCCACAAGGAGTTTTAATTTATTAATTTGTTTAATTTAATGTATTAATGTAGCCAGGGGTGAAATCTAAAAGTTTTCCCTACCGGTTCTGTGGGCATGGGTTGGTGGGCGTGGCAGGGGAAGGATATTGCAAAATCTCCATTCCCATCCCACTCCAGGGGAAGGATACTGCAAAATCTCCATTCCCTCCCCACTCCTGAGGGAAGTATATTGCAAAATCTCCTTCCCTCCCCACTTCTGGGGGAAGGATATGGCAAAATAACCATTCCCATCCCACTCTGGGGCCAGCCAGAGGTGGTATTTGCCGGGTCTCCGAACTACTCAAAATTTCTGCTACCGGTTCTCCTGAACCTTTCAGAACCTGCTGGATGTAGCCCTTTGGCTTTGACAAGGCTTGGTGTTTATCAGGGGAGGGCAACAATGGGTCCTTCAGGACCTGTGGACTTCAACTCCCAGAATTCCTGAGCCTTTTTTCAGTGCCATTGTAACTTTGAATGGTTACTAAATAGAATAGAATAGAATTTTTTATTGGTCAAGTGTGATTGGACACACAAGGAATTTGTCTTGGTGCATATGCTCTCAGTGTACATAAAAAAGAAATGTTCATCAAGAATTCTAAGGTACAACACTTAATGATAGTCATAAGGTACAAATAAGCAATCAGGAAACAATCAATATCAGTATAAATCGTAAGGATATGTAGGAATTTAGCACCCACCCCCCTCCTAAAGAATGAAATATTTTAGAAAATATTTAAAAAGGCAGAATATATTTCCCTGGATGAGAAATGGAGAAACATGTTTTAAAGACAAAGCAGCTCCCTGCAACTTCCTGCCACCCCCCACCTTTGTCAATGGGCCATCATCTGCATCATAATAGAACCCATCTAGCAACTGAAACTCACCACATGGCACCTGGGAAGATTACATCAGCCAGCAAGGCTAGTTAAGACCCCCACCCCCTGGGAGTCTGACAGCCAATCAGGGTACTCTTCTTGTGCCCCAGAAAGTTCAAAGCTCAGAAAAAGCATAAAGCCAGGGAGCACACAGGATCTCATCCCTTTTCTGTTCAGGATCTCAAGCCATGTGATCCTGACCACCATTAAACCATCTTTCCAAGCAGTCTCCATGTTTCCAGTGTCTTTGTCCCCACTTGGAACTGAACCCAGATGGATATTTCTTCCAACAGATACAAGCAACAAAGTTACAGTCAATGAACTGTTGTAAGTCAAGGATTACCTGTACAAAAATACAAAAAGCTTCTTTGCTTGCAAAAAGCTGCCCTAAATACCAATCTTTAGATTAGAAATACCTGCAAGCTGGAGTTACAAATCAGGCAGGGTTCACCTTGAGGAATTAAAATAGTTAAAATGCAATGATAACTATCAGCGGCCAACTCTTGCTCACAAAGTGAAACCCTTTAGCAGAGAGGTCATTTAAGCTCTCCAGAAAGAGCACACCCAGGAGAAGCCATCCTCAGATCCATTTGTACCACTTAAAGATACCAACTGGTCTCACTCACCTCACAAGATATCCTAAGGAAATCATCCAGATTTAAGGAGAGATCACGTGCCCCCCAGAAAGGCAGTAAAAAAAACAAACAGTGCCAAGCTTGCATCCTGCTTCTTGGAAGTACACCCCAAAAGGACACTGCCAAGAACCACTAAAGCAGGGAAGGAAGACCCCCCTCCCCAGATAGAAAAAGAAACCATGAGGCAGGAAAAAAATCAATCACAACAGTTTAAATCCTTTTAAAACTAAAACACAAGCTCATTGCCAGAGTTCACACCCCAGGCAAACTCAAGTGTAAACATTTGAAATAAGCCTAACAACAAAGAGAGCAATTAGCGCTAGAATGCAACAAAAGAGCAAACATAGTACCTGTGTTTAAACATATTACCAGAACAAATAGACACAGGAACTAGCCAAATTTCTGAACCCTGCTTCTTTTCAGGAACAGAGATTAACCTTTTCCCTTCCAAACAAAGCTGAATAGGAAAAATTATCCCATCAATAAACACAGGATTAAACATCCCCAAGCACAGAATTAAACTTCACCAAAAACCAGTTTTAGACCAAAACTCAGAAACTCAGTTTTAGACCAAAACTCACGTTTGAATGTCAATCTTTCTAGCTAGCCAAGAAGCCTTGCTGAATGTCACTCATCTTGGTTCCTTGTCATTAAAAGCTTCTTTCCAGCAGCTCTGTTTCGTTATTCAGTTATTTCTTCAAGCTGATCGTCACATCCCGGCTGGAAGAACTCCAAAAGGGGAGTATTTCCTCCCAGCATCAGTGTAAAATGCTTAAAACAACCCTTCCCCTTTAAGAAAGTCAAGCCCCAGCAAAGTACCAGCAAAGGAAAAAACAAAACAAAACAAAAAACCTCCAGTAAATCTGGGCGGTGCTGCCAAGAACCTTTAGCTGTTAGGGTTAACTGAGAGGCAGTTTCTGTAAGCAGGGCAATAACGATTAGACTAGAAACGACGCCAGAATGCCTTCCGTACAGGATTAGCCCTGTAAACTGACAAAAAAACAAAAAACAAAAAGAGATTTCTTCCAACAACCGGTTCTCTGAACTGCTTTGAAAGTTAACAACAGGTTCTAGCAAATAGGTGCGAACCGGTAGAACCGGTGGCTCAGACTGCTAAGGCAGTCTGCTATTAACACAGCTGCTTGCAATTACTGCAGGTTCAAATCCCACCAGGCCCAAGGTTGACTCAGCCTTCCATCCTTTATAAGGTAGGTAAAATGAGGACCCAGATTGTTGGGGGCAATAAGTTGACTTTGTATATAATATACAAATGGATGAAGACTATTGCTTAACATAGTGTAAGCCACCCTGAGTCTTCGGAGAAGGGCGGGATATAAATGCAAATAAAAAAAACAAAAAACAAAAACCCCACCCCTGCTTATGTTGTAAAAACATCCCTATGGTCATGTGATCAAAATTTGCAAGCTTGGCAACCGGCATGTATTTATGACCGTTGCAGTCATGGGGTCACCTTTTGTGACCTTCTGACAAGCAAAATCAATGGGGAAGACACTAACTTTCTGTTACTATCTTAACAAATGCAGTGATATACTTAACAACTATGGCAAGAAAACAGAGCAAAACTCACCCAACAACTGTCTTACTCAACAACAGAAATATTGGGCTCAATTGTGGTTGTAATTTGAGGACTACCTACAGCAGGAATGTTCCACTCTAGTTTGTAGTGAGTTCTTTCAGATGGAGTCTTAAAGATGGCGTCCTTTTGAATGATCTGAAATGCTGCTTCCCAGATTTCTCTTCACCTGGGCTAAGTTACTGTTTATGAGGTAAGCTATCCATTGATTATCAACCTCACCGTGCTCCTCTCACAGGGAATTTAATGAAATGGCTTGGAGAAATGGGCCTCCCACCAGCATTTGTTTTTCTGGAAAAGAGGCACGAGTTAAACAATTTCACAAGTCATTAAAGCAACATACCCACACAAAAATTAAAGTTTTGTGAACCTAAACGCACTCATTAGAGCTAACCTCGCCCATCACCGGAGATGGAATTCACATAATTTACCTACTGATTTGCCCAGCACCGAAAATGTGAGCTCACGAGTACCTTCCGTGCATGTGCCCATCCTCAAAAATATGCCTAACTAAGAAAGCATAGGGCCAGGGCGATTTCCACTACCGGTTTGACCAAACAGGTCTGAAGTGGCTGAATACCACCTCTGCCCATCACTCATTCCTATTTTTTTCTCCATGATCTCAGTGTGGACCAGACGTGAACAACCTGTTACAGGTTTATTCAAAGGGTTTGGGAATGTTAACACCTGAGCAAGATATTGTTTGTTGTTAGAGATCTTGGTGTGAGGCTCCAAAAACCAAGAATTACATGTTGTGATTCTTCCAAACTGATGCCCTAGCTCAGGGGTCTGCAAACTTGGCTCTTTTAAGACTTCCTCAAAAGGAAAGCTGGTTGAGGAACTCTGGGAGTTGAAGTCCACAAGTCTTAAAAGAGCCAAGTTTGCAGACCCCTGCCTTAGCGCTATGCCATCCTATTCAGCTACGGTTTTCAAGGCCGGATGCATGCGCGGAAGGCACATGTGAGCAAAGCACATGCACGGAAGGCCAGGTGAATGCATGGTGCAGAGGTGGGTTTCAGCAGGTTCTGACCAGTTCTAGAGAACCGGTAGCAGAAATTTTGAGTAGTTTAGAGAACCGGCATAAAAATTCTGTCTGGCCCCACCCCCATCTATTCTCTGCCTCCCGAGTCCCAGCTGATCGGGAGGAAATGGGGATTTTGCAGTAACTGTCCCCTGGATTGGGATGGGAATGGAGATTTTACAGCATCCTTCCCCTGCCACGCCCAAGCCACACCCACCAAGCCACACCTACAGAACCAGTAATAAAAAAATTTGAAACCCACCACTGGTCTTAACCACTAGTTGTCAACTCTGATTTGTTTTCAATTGTCATTTTTTGCAATGTTGCAAGCCACCCAGAGTCACTTAACAGTGAGATAGACGACCAACGCATTTAATAAATACCGTATTTTTTGGAGTATAAGACGCACCTTTTTCCTCCAAAAAAGAGGGTGAAAATCTGGGTCCATCTTATAGTCTGAATGTAGCCCCACCCAGCTTCTCAAACGGAGGTTTCAGAGGCTGAAAGAAGCTTCCGAAAAACAGCCCCAAAACAGAGCTTCAGAAAAAAAGCCCCAAACAGAGCTTCAGAAAAAAAACCCCAAACGGAGCTTCAGAAAAGAAGCTCCCAAACAGAGCTTCAGAGGCTTTTTTTCTGAAGTTCTGTTTTGGAGGCTTTCAGAGGCAGAAAAAGGTTTGTTCTGAAATGGAGTTTCAGAAGCAGAAAAAAAAAGCAAAAAAAAAAGCAAAGCTCAAAGGAACCTGTTGCTAAAATTCACCTCTGGGAACAGCTGATTGGGGGGCCAATCCACTTTCCAATCAGCTTTTTTCTTATTTTCCTCCCCAAAAACTAAGGTGCATCTTATACTCTGAAAAATACGGTAATTTTTTTTAAAAAAAAAGAAATAGCAGAGCGTGGGAAGGAACCTAATCTCTTGATTCTAAACACCAGCGAGGTATGTGAGATAAGCAAAAGGACGATAAACTGAGATGCACTTAGGTACTTCCCTCATGTGGGAACGAACATCCGGCACTAAGCGGACGGTCAAAGGGAGCCTGAACATTTCTTTACGATTATTCTTCCATCAAGATTACCGGGGGAAGGTTGAGTGTCAAGGGAGTTGTTAAGTACCAAAAAGATTTTATGAGCGTGAAATCAGTACCCAGTAATTCATTTGTAAGATGTAATATTAGGCCGTCATGCCGAGATGTGATGGCTCTTGCTGTCAGGCTTCTGAATTCTCCTCTCTAAATATAGGCCTCGCTAGGCTTCCCTCACAGGGAATTTAATGAAATGTCTTCGAGAAATGGACTCCCACCAGGTGTTGTTTTCCAGGAAAAGAGCCCCGAATTCAACAATTTCACAAGTCATTAAAGCTATTCAGATGCAAAATACAAATAGAAAAATGAAAGGATGGGGACTCCAGCAGAGGTGAAATGCTCCCGGTTCGGACCAGATCACCTGATCTGGTAGCGATGGCGGCGGGTGGTTCAGAGAACCAGGAGCAAAAATCCCTGGGCCCTCCCACTCCATGCCCAGCTGAGCCATGCAATCATCAGAGGTTGTTTTTTTTTTACTTTTAAAAGTATTTTTTCTTCTGTTGAAAAAAGGCTTTAAAAAAAAAGAAAAAAAAAGCTCAGCTGGGATTGTCAGAACCCTTTAAAAGCCTTTTTTTTCTACAACCTCTTCGGCCGAAGAAGTTGTAAAAAAAAAAAAGCTTTTAAAAGACTCCTCTGGCGATCCCAGCTGAGTTGCCTGATCGCCAGAACCTTTTTAAAGCATTTTTTCTACAAGCTCTCCGGCCAAAGAGGCTGTATATTAAAAAAAAGCTTTTAAAGGGTTCTGGCAATCAGGCAACTCAACTGAGATCATTAGAACCCTTTAAAAGCATGTTTTTTACAAGCTCTTTGCCCGAAGAGGTCGTAGAAAAATGCTTTTAAAAGTTAAAAAAAAATTGGCCACACCCACCCAGTCGCATTACCTCCCCCCCCACCAAGCCACGCCCATAGAGCTGGTAGTAACAAATTTTACATTTCACCCCTAGACTCCGGATATACTTGGTAGAACTATACCTTCTCCCCAAATATTTTTCTCTCTCCAATGAACTCACTTTGAGCTCCACCCTGGAATGTACTTGAGGTATGCAAGGACAGCGAGAGAGGGAAGAAGAGCAAGGAAGACCGAGCAAGAGCATCAGCAGAAACCTATTATATTGATATATTGACCATCATTTGTGTTGTAAATGTTGTACCTTGATGAAGGTATCTTTTCTTTTATGTACACTGAGAGCATCTGCACCAAGACAAATTCCTTGTGTGTCCAATCACACTTGGCCAATAAAAAAATTCTATTCTATTCTATTCTATTCTATTTGGGTAAGACTAGAATTTTTTTTTTAAATCTGGGTTCAAGAATTTAGCAAGGCATTCAACAATCTGAAATCAAAACTAATGCAGGCATTCATGGTAGAATCCTAAAGTGAAAACTTAAAGTCATTCACCAGTTTAAATCTACAAAATCCCTCCCTCCCTTTGTCGTTTCCTCCTCTCCAGGGGTGAAATCCACTTACCTTTGCTACCGGTTCGCAAATGTGAGCGTGTGCACATGCATGCACATGCCTTCTCCACACATGCACAGAGCCTTCTGTGCATGCAGAGGATTAAAAAAAGGGACATGATGATGTCCAGATGGAATTTCCCGCCGACGGTGCTACCGGTTCGCCCAAGCAGGATAGAACCGGCTGAATTTCACCAGTGCTCCTCTCCCTCCATTCCTCTTTCCCTCCATCTTCCTTCCTCCCTCCCTCCCTCCCTCCCTCCCTCCCTCCCTCCCTTCCTTCCTTCCTTCTTCCCCCTCCCCCCTCCCTCCATCTTCCTAACTCCTCTCCCTCCTCTCACCTACCCCTCCCTCTCTCTAACTTCCTCCTCCTCCCTTCCTCCCTCCCTCCCTTCCTCCCTTCTTCCCCTCCCCTCCTCCATCTTCCTTACTCCTCTCCCTCCTCTCACCTACCTCCCTTTCTAACTTTCCTCCTCCCTCCCTCCTTCCTTCCTTCCTTCCTTTCTTCCTTCCTTCCTTCCTTCTTCCCCCTCCCTCCATCTTCCTTACTCCTCTCCCTCCTCTCACCTACCCCTCCCTCTCTCTTATTTCCCTCCCTCCCTCCCTCTCTCCCTCCCACTCCTTTCCTTATTCCTCCCCTCCCCTCCCTCTCTCCCTCCCTTCTCCACCCTAGTCACAAACCCCTGCCGTTTTCAAAGAACCAAGCATCTTGGGAATCAGTTCAAGATCTCAGAGCATCATCAAACATATTCCACTCTCTGAATGTTTTCAAATAAAGTTCTTAATCTCCCTCTGACAAGGCTGGTGAGCCCCAGCTGCTGAATTGGATTGGATTACTGAGGAGTAATAGCAGGGGTGGATTCTACTTACCTTTACTACTGGTTTGCAATGGGAGCACGCGTGTGTGCTTGCTTTGCTCTTGCGCGTGCTTCTACACATGTGTAGATTGTCCCTGATGACATCCTGAGGGGTAGGCAGAGCCTCCCACCGTTTTTACTACCAGTTTGCAAGAACCGGACCGAACTGGGAGCAACCCACCATTGAGTAATAGCCTCTTCCTCGATAGACCATCCTTCCTAAGATGCCTCTTCAGCAGAAGTCTCCAACCTTGGCAACTTTAGGACTTGTGGTGTAGGAAGTTAGCACCCATCCCTCTCCTAGAAAAATGAAATATTCTAGGAAATAATAAAACGGCAGAATATTATACCTTCCTGGATGAGAAAAGGAGAAACATGCTCTTAGAAAGTGGCCCGCACCTGTGTCAATAGCCCCAGAAAGATAAAAGACATCTTATCTACAACACAAAAGACCTTCAGCTCCAGGGTGATGGGATTAATATTTGAAAATATTAATTTTCAAATATTAATGTGAAAATATTTAATTAAATATTTAATTAAAAGTGAAAATATTTGCAGATCTCTCGCATCCTGGACATAAACTGTTTCAACTCCTACCCTCAAAACGACGCTATAGAGCACTGCACACCAGAACAACTAGACACAAGAACAGTTTTTTCCCAAAGGCCATCACTCTGCTAAACAAATAATTCCCTCAACACTGTCAGACTATTTACTGAATCTGCACTGCTATTAATCTTCTCATCGTTCCCATCACCAATCTCTTTCCACTTATGACTGTATGACTATAACTTGTTGCTGGCAGTCCTTATGATTTATATTGATATATTGATCATCAATTGTGTTGTAAATGTTGTACCTTGATGAACGTATCTTTTCTTTTATGTACACTGAGAGCATATGCACCAAGACAAATTCCTTGTGTGTCCAATCACACTTGGCCAATAAAATTCTAATTCTAAATAAAAAAATTCTAATTAAGACAAGGCCCTCAGGACATGATAGGATTAGCCCTCTACCCATCTCACCCCATGGCACCTGGGAAGATTGCATCATCCATAAAGGCTCAACCAAGCTTGTAAGCCGCCCTGAGTCTTCGGAGAAGGGCGGGGTATAAATGTAAACAAAAACAAAAAAACACAGCCTACAGAGTTGTCCCTGCATGGCCCCATGGGGGGTCTGACAACCAATCAGAATACAAGCTCAAATTCAAAAGCCCAGAGAAGGCATAAAACTCAGGCACTCTCAGCACCTCTTCCCTTTTCCCCCTTCACTTCACCCAACATCATCAAGGCATGTGATCCTGTCCACCATTAAAAGCCATCTTTTCAAGCAGCCACCAGTGTCTTTTCCCCCACTTGGAACTGAACTATAGTGACCAGACGTCCCGCTTTTGTCGGGACAGTCCCGCTTTATAATAATTTGTCCCGCGTCCCGTGGCATTTCAAAAAAGTCCCATTTTTTCCCCCACTCCCATTCTGATAATGGGAGGTGGCAACGCAAGAGGAGGAGGAGGAGGAGGCGGAGAAGGGGGAGTGGCGGAGAAGGGGGTGCGAGATCGCCCGCTGCCTGGAAGAGCCGAGAGGAGAGCCGAGGAGAGCCGAGCCTGCCTGGAAGAGCTGAGAGGAGAGCCGAGGAGAGCCGAGCCTGCCTGGAAGAGCTGAGAGGAGAGCCGAGGAGAGCCGAGCCTGCCTGGAAGAGCCGAGAGGAGAGCCAAGCCTGCCTGGAAGAGCTGAGAGGAGAGCCAAGGAGAGCCGAGCCTGCCTGGAAGAGCTGAGAGGAGAGCCGAGGAGAGCCGAGCCTGCCTGGAAGAGCCGAGAGGAGAGCCAAGGAGAGCCGAGCCTGCCTGGAAGAGCTGAGAGGAGAGCCGAGGAGAGCCGAGCCTGCCTGGAAGAGCTGAGAGGAGAGCCGAGGAGAGCCGAGCCTGCCTGGAAGAGCCGAGAGGAGAGCCAAGAGGAGAGCCGAGGAGAGCCGAGCCTGCCTGGAAGAGCTGAGAGGAGAGCCAAGCCTGCCTGGAAGAGCCAAGAAGCAGCAGCCGCTCCTCCTCCTTCAGCCAGGTGGTGAGACTCAGCGCGCATACGCAGCCCCCCCCCCCCGCCCCCCATCAATGGTATCCCGCTTTGCCATCGCTGAAATCTGGTCACTTTAAACTGAGCCCAGATGGACATTTCTTCCAACAATGGTCTTCAACTTCCAGAATTCCCCAGCCAGCCACGCTGATGCATTTTTTGCTACTCTGCCCGTTGACCTTCAAACCAATGACATTGATACCCATGAAGAAGGTCTAAATCAGCACTGGAGTCCATATATATGGCCATTAGGAGGTGTTATGGATCTCCTCTGATGAGGATTCAGGAGATGGGCATGAACAGAGGGGGTTGGCCTGTATAACCTTGGAGTGTAAACTTGCAGAGCTACAGGACTATTTCTATCTCATCAAGCTCTGTAAAGATTAACGTGCATTGATTCTAAAATAAACAATTAAGACACAGAGAGAAGGTGGGCTGGACTTTCAGGGTCAAACACCCGAATAGATCCCCCCCTCCATTGTTTTGAATCTGCAGCAAATTCTTCCCAAAATTTAGCAAAGGTGTAAGGGTGGGCGATGTGGGTGAAATTCAATCAATCAATCAATCAGAATAAAGCTGCAAGGGACCTTGGAGGTCTTCTAGTCCCACCCACTGCTTAAGCAGGAGACCTTAAGAGAGGGGTGTCAAACTCGATTTCATTGAGGTCCACATCAGGGTTGTGTTTCACCTTGGGGGGCATGGGGTGTGTGTGGTCAGCTTAATATCACTCATATCGGGGGCGCCTGTGGAGACCTCTGCCAACAAAAATGGCTCCCAAACTTCGTTTTCGCCTGCGACTGCCTCTTGAAACCCCTCTGACAGCGAAAATAGAGCTCGGGAGCGCCACTTGCGGCCCTCGTGAGCTCCATTTTCACTGGCAGAGGCATCCCAGGCCGGTCCTTCATTGTTTCCAAGGTGGCCCCACAGGCCAGATCTAAGCATCCTACAGACCTTCTAAAGAGCAGTCAGGGTTGATCTCCTCTAGGACTGACCCAGGGGTGAAATGCTCCCGGTTCGGACCGGATCGCGTGATTCGGTAGCGATGGGGGTGGGTAGTTCAGAGAACCAGTAGCAAAAATTCCTGCACCCCTCCCCCCACCGCCCATGCCTCGCTGTTCCTCTTCTGTGTCCCTGAAGCTCTCGGTGGTGATATAGCTGCAAACGACCTTAAATGACTGCCGCGGCGCTTCAAAGGGCCGCACTACAGCTGATCAGTGCTGTAGGCGGCTAGTAGACCGGTGCCTCTATTTTTAAAGAAGGTAGACCGGTGCCTCCCAAAAAAAAGGCAATTGGTAGACCGGTGCGCTCCCAAAAAAAGGCAATTAGTAGATCGGTGCCTCTATTTTTAAAGAAGGTAGATGGGTGCGCTCCCAAGTTTTGTATACTTTGTTTATTATTTTTATTATTTATTATTATTGGCCATGCCCATTCAGTCACCAGACTACCAAGCCACGCCCACCGGGTCACCTGACCACCAAGCCACACCCACCAATTAAGCCATGCCCACAGAACCGGTAGGGAAAATTTTTAGATTTCACCCTTGGTTTGATCGCCTTGCAATCCAAGGGACTCACAGGAGTCTTCTCCAGCACCAGAGTTCAAAGGCCTTTTGGTGCTCAGCCTCTGGACTAGCCATAGCCAATTCTTGCAACCATTCTTCATCTGTTTTGGTCTCCAGGCCACTTCCCACTTCTTCCCATGTCCATTTCTTCCCAATTCCCCAGCGAGGGCTCCTAAAACTTGCACAGAGAGCAAACGAATTGATGAGAAAACATCTCCTAACCTTTCAGAGGAATCTCCTGGCTTTCAAGTTTAAATACCTCTCCAAGTAAACACCATCAGAGCCTTGGCTGTTGCTGCTGCAGTCTATACTAATCCTGTAAGCATCTCTCATTGTTGCCCAGGCTGTCCCTGCAAAACATACTTGTTCTGTTTCCCTCCCCCAATACTCCCAAGAAAGAGTCCGTCAAAGGCCTCCTCTTCTTCTTTATTTACATAGATAAATGTCCTGGCCATGTCTACCCATGAGCCTGCCAAGTTTCTGGAGATAACGAGGAAATTACAGATAAGGCCAGAATTACTCACGAATATATTCTTCCCTCCATTGATACAGTTTGCCCGCGCAAATTCATTGCTTTGTCCAAGACAAAAAACCAGGAAGTCCCGCCTCCTATTTATAGTCTCTGCAGATGTCACTGCATGACCATCATTCCTTGGCCTTATCCCAACGCTGCTTCTGCTGCGCGCGCCGGTCATGTCTGCGCAGTCTTGCATCACTCCAAAACTGTTCCTGGGGCTTTGCCAAATCAGAAGAAGGCTCAAGAGAATCAGGCCTTGCCGGCCCCTCCTCCTCCCTTTGAGTGGGTGCCAGGGAGGAAGAGGGCCCAAAAGAAGCAGGGCTTGCCAGGTCTTCTCCCTCACTTTCTGAATCATCCGAGTCCAGGAGTCCGGGTCCAGGAACTTGGGTCACAACAATACTACTCCAACAAGACCTGTGCTTAATACATAGAATCATCTATTGCAATGTCCTTCCTGTTGAAGACTACTTCAGCTTCAATCGCAATAATACAAGAGCAAACAATTGATTTAAACTTAATGTTAACCGCTTCAATCTTGATTGCAGAAAATATGACTTTTGTAACAGAGTTATTAACACTTGGAACACACTACCTGACTCTGTGGTCTCTTCTCAAAATCCCCAAAGCTTTAACCAAAAACTTTCTATTATTGACCTCACTCCATTCCTAAGAGGACTATAAGGGGCATGCATAAGAGCACAAGTGTCTACCGTTCCTGTCCTATTGTTTCCTTTCATTATATCCAATTAATATAGTTATTACATACTTTTGCTCATATATATGCTTATATGATATGTAGTTATTTTATGTTAATGCTTGTGTATATTGTTGTGACAAAAATCAAATCAAATCAAATCAAATGCTTCTGCAGAGAAGTACATTTATTAAAGTCCTAATGGAATTAGACTACTCTCACCAAGAAGCCAGGTAGTGGCTTTTTCTCCCATTTTCTTTTTCTTTTTTAATTTTTTTTAAAAAGGTTATTAGTTAATGCAATTTGGTGTTTTAAAAGTTTTGAGGAGAAATGAAAAGCGGGGCACGTTGATTTATTTATTTTTTATTTTATTTTTTTTAGGGCAATTTTTTTTAATTTTTTTCCCATAATAATTCCCACAATTTGACCAGTGTACAATACAATCACTTATACAACAATCGATCCTATACTCAAATTATGCTCAATCAGGGCTACTCGACCGCCACTCCCTCCCTTAATCCTTTCTACCCTTCTCATCCTTCTTCAACTTTCCCCACCATCCTTCTCCTCGCTTTCCTACTTCCCCTCCTCTTTCCCACTTCTCACTACCATCCTTTTTAACCCTCTATCTTCTCCTCCTTCTTCTCCTCCTATCCTTTCTTCTCCCTCCCTTCTTTCCTACCTACCTACCTACTTTCTTCCTTCTTTACTCCTCTTTCCTTATCTTTTCCCTTCCGGAGTGGTTACCGAGCAGCCCCGACTTTACACCATTCCAATTTGTTTAATTCTACCATTATTCCTGTACAATGGCAATCAATCAATTTATAATCTTCCCCTTCCCCCCCCCCCATTTCCCCCCGCCCCAAGACTTCCCAGAACAGAATACAGGGTATTGTAACTAACAAACATAATCTAAAATATAACATAAAACATATTCCATTTCACACCATCAAACCATCACAATATCAATTCCCTTCTTTCTTAAATTCTAATACATGTCAATTCCTAACTTCACTCAAAAACTAATTGATATTTTTTAATCTGATACCTATTTTGAATATAATCAATCCACTTTCTCTGTTCCAAAGTACATTTTTCTTGTGTACAGTCTTTCAAATAGGCAGAAATATTTATTTTTTTAATATAAAGAAATAGCTTTTTAACACCCCGTCCTCATTTTTTTTTGCTCCTTTCCCTTCCCGTGGAATGTTTTGGTTTATTTACGGCTTGGATTTTCGGCCTTTTCTTTTTTAATCCAATGACAGTTACTCAAGGCGGCTATGGGCAAAATAAAAACCATAATTATAACTCGATAAAAACATAATTAAAATACATTTAAACTCATAACACTAAAAAACAAAAGAAATGTTCCCGATTTGTTTATTTAATGTAATTATATTGTGCGTGAGACACCTGAGGCCATTAGGTTAAGAGCAATTTCCATTGGAAGCCAATAATAAGGCTCAACCCTCCCCTCCCACCCCCCTAACAAATCAAGTTATTCTAGTTTTCTGGTTCCTGAAACTATTCCTCCAGATTCTGGCCGTGGATAAGGTAAGTTGTTTTGATATGGGGATCAGAGGTGAAATGCTGCTGGTTCGTACTGGTTCAGGAGAACTGGTAGTAATAAAAGCTACCTGTTCGGGTGAACCGGTAGTAAAAAAATTCTACCAGTTTGTCTGAACCGGTATTTCTGATGATCAACTGTGCCACATGATTTATATTTTCTAGAAAGCAGGAAATCCTGCTTTCTAGTGAATCTAAATTGCACGGCACAGCTGTTCCCCCCCCTCGCTGTTCTACTTAACTTCTTAAGCCTCATTTTTCTGTGCTGTGTGGTAATGCATGCACGTACAGGGAACCAGTGGCAAACCTTGGAGGATTTCACCACTGATGGAAATCCCAATAGGTCATTCATTTCTGTTCTGGTTCTGTTCATCAATAAATAGACCCTCTGTCCAATCAGCCTCCAGCCTCCATTTTGTCTCCAGTGCCTTTCTCCCAGCTTGGAACTGAACCAGTGTTGTGGTCCATCGGTAGCCTACGGAGCTGGCAATGGAGTTGGACAGCAATCAGGCTGAGGTGAGGCCAGGGCCATCGGGAAGTGAGGTGCGGACTCCAGAGCCTCCAGAGACTGATAGTAGTGAGGCAGAGGAACAGGAGGAGCCTGTTCCTAATGCACGCATGAGAAGAGCTGCCAGAAGGCAAGAGCAGCTCAAGTAAAAAGGACAACTCGAGAGTAGAGCCAAGAGATGATTGGCCCCTCCCATAAGGCTTAAAACAGACCAGCACCAGCGTTTGAGTTTTACTGGAAAACAATATTGGTAGCTGTGTCTTCTGTTTCGTCTTGTTTCATCTACATCTTTATTTTTGTGATTTCTGAATATTTGCCAAGAAAGGCCTTTGGCAGTTTGCCTAATTGGACCAAGGTTTGTGAGAGAACTGAGGAATTTGTGTTGGGAGGCATTTGTTTAATAGTTGAACGACAATGGGAATGAAGTCATTCTCAGCTGTTCGAATAAGTTTGTTTGTTTTTTCACGGACTGAGGTTCTGACTACGTACTTGGGCCTGGGTCACAACAACCAGATGGATATTTCATGCAACAACTTCCATGTTCTTCTGCCTGGAAGAAATTTAAAAGGATTATTCCAAAGGTATTTTTTTTACAAAATGTGACTGGACTTTCTTGTTGTTGTTGCTTTCCTTTGGAAATGTTTTGTTTCTCACCCAAGAATCCTTTTTCGGTTCCAGCGGACTGCTGGGGAATGGAAGGATTTATATTCTTTGCAGTCATCTGGTTGCTTGCACTCTGAGGTTTGGTCCCTAGCTCTCTGAGACTGGTTGAGGCCGCATGGGGTGGGGGGGATATCTGTATCCTCAGAGTCACCTGAATCAGAGTGTAAACAGGTGTATGAAACAGTGGTGCGATTCACCAGTTGTAACAACCGATTCGCTTGGCATGCCCTCCGGAGGCTGGAAAAGGGCCTTTTTCTGGACTTCCTGTACTTCCGGTAGGTCTGTTTTTTGCCCTCCCCAGGCTCCAGAGGCTTTCCTGGAGCCTCCAGGAAGGCGAAAATGCCCTCCCCTGGGCACCGGAGGCCCTCCCGAGGCCGGAAACAGGCCCATTTCTGGACTTTCAGTAGGCCCATTTTTCACTCTCCCAGAGCTTCCATGTGCACCCTGCACTTACCTGGCATCCAAAACAGGCCGCGTGGAGACTCCTGGGAAGAGTGGGGCACAGTGGGAAGGGTCGGCCAGTACTTGGAACAACCAGATAGGTGAACCAGATTAAAATTAACATCCAGTTCACCCGAACCAGTCCAAACTGGCTGAATCCCACCCCTGGTGTTGGAACCTTCTTGGGACTGTTGAAAGGACTGTGTTCCAAACATAAGATAGGTGGTGTTGTATTTCCCCCCCCACACACACACACCTCTGTTGAAGGAGGGCTGTTCAATTTTAACATCGATGGCCTCTTTGACTCTTCTTTCAAACCAGTGGCCCTCTCGGTCAATCCAGAATGTGAACCTTGCTGTCTTCAAAAGAGTGGCCCTTGCCTTTCAGATGCAGATGGACTGCTGAATCCTGTCCTGATGAGTTTGTTCTCCTGCGTTGTGCCATGAGTTTGTGAAGTGGCAGTTTTGTTTCCTCAATGTACAGATCTGCACATGTCTTGCCCTGCATATACCACATTACACCAGTTGTGTCCTGGTGTTTTGTCCTTCGTGTGGAAAAAATACCTTTGTGGCTAGGATAGAATAGAATAGAATAGAATAGAATAGGATAGGATAGGATAGGATAGGATAGGATAGGATAGGATAGGATAGGATAGGATAGGATAATTTTATTGGCCAAGTGTGATTGGACACACAAGGAATTTGTCTTGGTGCATATGCACCAAGAAAAGATACCGTCATCAAGGTACAACACTTACAACACTTAATGCTAGTCATAGGCTACAAATAAGCAATCAGGAAACAATCAATATCAGTATAATAGAATAGAATAGAATTTTTTATTGGCCAAGTGTGATTGGACACACAAGGAATTTGTCTTTGGTGTATATGCTCTCAGTGTACATAAAAGAAAAGATACGTTCATCAAGGTACAACATTTACAACACAAATGATGGTTAATATATCAATATATATCATAAGGATTGCCAGCAACAAAGTTACAATCATACAGTCATAAATGGGAGGAGATGGATGATGGGAACGATGAGAAGATTAATAGTAGTGCAGATTTAGTAAATAGTTTGACAGTGTTGAGGGAATTATTTGTTTAGCAGAGTGATGGCCTTCGGGAAAAAACTGTTCTTGTGTCTAGCTGTTCTGGTGTGCAGTGCTCTATAGCGTTGTTTTGAGGGTAGGAATTAAAACAATTTATGTCCAGGACGCGGTGGCTCAAGGGCTAGGACGTTGAGCTTGTCGATCGAAAGGTTGGCAGCTCAGCGATTCGAATCCCTAGTGCTGCCGTGTAACGGGGTGAGCTCCTGTTACTTGTCCCAGCTTCTGCCAACCTAGCAGTTTCGAAAGCACGTAAAAATGCAAGTAGAAAAAATAGGGACCACCTTTGGTGGGAAGGTAACAGCGTTCCGTGCGCCTTTGGCGTTGAGTCATGCCGGCCACATAACCACAAAGACGTCTTCAGACAGCGCTGGCTTTTCGGCTTTGAAATGGAGATGAACACCGCCCCCTAGAGTCAGCAACGACTAGCACGTATGTGCGAGGGAAACCTTTATCTTTACTTTTTGTGTCCAGGATGCGAGGGGTCTGTAAATATTTTCAAAGCCCTCTTTTTGGCTCGTGCAGTATGCAAGTCCTCAATGGAAGGCAGGTTGGTAGTAATTTGTTTTTTCTGCAGTTCTGATTATCCTCTGAAGTCTATGTCTGTCTTTTAGGGTTGCAGAACCAAATCAGACAGTTATAGAGGTGCAGATGACAGACTCCATAATTCCTCTGTAGAACTGGATCAGCAGCTCCTTGGGCACTTTGAGCTTTCTGAGTTGGCACAGAAATAACATTCTTTGTTGTCCTTTTTGACCTGGATGATTGAGAATCTGTATAGACATCTAAAAGGGTTTGATTTTGATTTGAATAGTAATGTTGATACGATATTTTTGAAAGCTGAATCTTATAGGAATGTCAAGATTTCATTTTATTTATATGTATCACACACACAGAAATACGCTAACCTCTTAAGGCTTGAACATGTTCTTTGACAATCTAAGAATGGCTATTGCCATGCAGTTTTCCTCCTTTTTTTTTTTTTTGCATTTATATCCCGCCCTTCTCCGAAGACTCAGGGCGGCTTACACTATGTCAAGCAATAGTCTTCATCCATTTGTATATTATATACAAAGTCAACTTATTGCCCCAACAATCTGGGTCCTCATTTTACCTACCTTATAAAGGATGGAAGGCTGAGTCAACCTTGGGCCTGGTGGGACTTGAACCTACAGTAATTGCAAGCAGCTGCTGTTAATGCTGTTAATAACAGACTGTCTTAGCAGTCTGAGCCACCAGAGTTTTGCTGGCTGAGGGACTCTGAGAGTTGAAGTCCACAAGTCTTAAAGGGACCAAGGTTGGAGACCCCTGATATAGACAGTCTTGAACTTACAACCATTCATTTAGTGACCATTTAGTATCATTTAGTAACTACAAAGGCACTAAAAAAAGACTTATGACCGTTTTTCATCCTTAACGACCATTGCAGCATCACCATGATCACGCGATCAAAATTTGGATGCTGGACAACTGACGTATATTTATGATGGTTGCAGTGCCCCTGGGTCCTGTCCTCAACTTTTGCAGACCTCCTGACAAGCAAAGTCAATGGGGAAGCCAAATTCGCTTAAGAACCGTGCTACTAACTTAACAACTGCAAGTGATTCATTTAACAACTGAGGCAAGAATGGTCATAAAAATGGGGCAAAACTTACTTAACAACTGTCTTCCAACTAAACTTAAACCTACAGGGCTTTTCTCATTCATCCTCTTCCCAGTAACTTTTTTCAGGAATTTCTCCCCTTCCATTAAGGTTAAGCTACCTGAAAGGTTAAGTTTTCTTTCCTACCATTAGACTGAACTCCAGCAGAGACAGGCAGGGTGCCTCTGAATATGGATGCTATCAATATGTTTTAGCAAAGACCCCAAAGTTCTTATTTGAGAAAAAAACCCTCCATACCCCCCCACCACCTCCAAATAACTACCACACCTTAATGGTTTGTTTGCAATCAATAGAAGTTCATTGCCATTTTGATATAAAAAACACCCAGAAAGTTGTACTTAAAATAAGTTGGCATATTAAATAGCATTTTTTTTATTGAATAGAAGTTTTTATTTGTCAAGTGTGATTGGACACACAAGGAAACTGCCTTGGTGCATATGCTTTCAGTGTACATAAAAGAAAAGATACATTTGTCAAGAATCATAAGGTACAACACTTAATGATAGTCATAGGGTACAAATAAGCAATCAGGAAACAATCAATATCAGTATAAATCGTAAGGATGCAAGCAACAAAGTTATAGTCATAAGTGGGAGGAGATGGGTGATGGGAACTATAAGAAGATTAATAGTAGTGCAGATTTGGTAAATAGTTTGACAGTGTTATTTGTTTAGCACAGTGATGGCGTTCAGGAAGAAACTGCTCTTGTGTCTAGTTGTTCTGTGTGCAGTGCTCTATAGCGTCGTTTTGAGGGTAGGAGTTGAAACACTTTATGTCCAGGATGTGAGGGGTCTGTAAATATTTTCACGGCCCTCTTCTTGATTCGTGCAGTATACAGATCCTCAATAGAAGGCAGGTTGGTAGCCATTGTTTTTTCTGCAGTTCTAATTTTCCTCTGTCTTGTTGGGTTGCAGAACCAAACCAACAAGACAGACACAGACTTCAGAGGAAAGGAATAGAGTAGCAGATAATAGTCCTCTTGATTCTGCCTTTTCGCTGTGTGGAACACAATTTTGATTCTCATCATCATCATCATTCATCTGCATAGCTGCCACTCCAAAAAAATAATAATAATGTTTTTCTCCAAAGCACCAAAATGTTATCTTCTCCAACCACGATATAGATGGGAGCTAAGAGTGAACAAAAGACGAAGGGAGACGGCTTTCCAAGGATGAATCTTACAGTTCAAATCTGCATAAATGCAAATGCTGCTTTCTTTGGCATTTGTGTACATGTTTTAAAATACATGCTGATGGGAGATAATCTTTGATGGAGAATATACTCTAGTATGCGAGAGACTTAAAGGTGAAAGAAAGCACAGATTCAAGTGCCTTTGCCTCCTCCTTCCTCCTCCTCCTCCTCCTCCTCCTCCATTTTGACTTGTAGAAAGTTAGCACCCACCCCTCTCCTAGAAGAATGAAATATTCTAGGAAATATTAAAAAGGCAGAATATTATATTTCCCTGGATGAGAAATGTTTTTTTGAGGCAGAAAGCAGACTCACTCTTAATAGCTCCCACCTTCCTCAATAGCCCACAGCAGATGTCAGCACTTAAGAGATAAAGAGATAGCTAGGTCTATTCATAAGCAAATGCCCTCACCCAAGATCCGACAAAGGTAGGATTAGCCCTCTACCCATCTAGAAACACAGCTCACCACTTGGCGGCTGGCGAGATTGCATCACCCAGCAAGGCTCAACCAAGCCTGGGACTCAAAAGACAACCTACAAAGTTACCCCTGCATGGCCCCATGGGAGTCTGACAACCAATCAGAATACAAGCTCAAATTCAAAGCCCAACAGAGAGTATAAATCTCCCTCTCCCTCCCTCCCTCCCTCTCTCTCTCTTTTTCTCCCTCTCCCTCTCTCTCTCTTTCCCTCTCCCTCTCTCTCCCTCTCTCTCTCCCCCTCTCTCCCTCTTTCTCTCTCTCCCTCCCCCTCTCCCTCCCATTCTCTCCCTCTCCCTGTCCCTGTCCCTGTCCCTGTCCCTCTCCCTCTCCCTCCCCATGTGCTTTTTTGCCCAGGACCTCAAAACCATGTGGTTCTCTCCACCATTAAACCATCTTTCCAAGCAGTCTCCATGCTTCCAGTGTCTTTCTCCCAACTTGGAACTGAACCCAGATGGACATTTCTTGAAACAGACTCCTGATCACCTCCTGGAGAAGTCCCTGCAGTTTTCTTGGCAAGATTTCAGAAATGGTTTTCCGTTGCTTCCTTCCCATGACACACACATAGAGAGAAACTGGCCCAAGATCACCAAGCTGATTTTGTGCATAAAGCGAGACTAGAACTCATGGTCTCCGAGTTTCTAGCCTGGTGCCCTCACCCCTACATCAAGCTGGTATCATCAAGGTTGCTATTATCTTTTAATATTTCTGCAAAGCAAATTACTCTACCTCCAATCCTCCCCTCTCTACCATCCATTATGTGGGGGTAATAATGCTGTCTTATCTGATTGCAAAATTACAGCAATCATATCATAAAACTACTTGTACTTGCAGTTAAATAAAAGCTAAGTGTTATTAGCTGAAACAAGGTTGGGTATAATGCTCAAATAAGTTCTTTTGATTTGAATCCGTGCCACATAATACATATTTCCTTCTAACGTGATTTTTTTTAAAAAAATGGTCGCTAAGTATGAAAAACGGTCATAAGTCTTTTTTTAGTGCCTTTGTAGTTACTAAATGATACTAAATGGTCACTAAATGAATGGTTGTAAGTTCAAGATCACCTATATAAAGGGTCTCCAACCTTGGTCCCGTTAAGACTTGTGGACTTCAACTCTCAGAGTCTGAGAGTTGAAGTCCACAAGTCTTAAAGGGACAAGGTTGGAGAACCCTGGCCTATATAATCAAAGGGAAATGATTTAAATGGGTTTATATCTTCAAGAACTGAAGAATGCCATCCTGGGGTACTGAAGAGATTATCTCTACAGGTAGTCCTCGATTTATGACCACAATTGAGTTCAAATGTTTTGTTAAGTGAGTTTTGCCCCGTTTTACGACCTTTCTTGCCACCGTTGTTAAGTGAATCACTGTGGTTGATAAGTTAGTAACCCGATTGTTAAGTGAATCCCTATTGACTTTGCTTGTCACAAAAGGTGATCACGTGACCTTGGGACACAGCAACCGTCGTAAGTATGAACCAGTTGCCAAGCATCTGAATTTTGAGCACATGCCACAAAGGTTGTAACTGTGAAAAACGGTCATAAGTCACTTTTTTCATTGCTGTTGTAACTTTGAACCATCACTAAATGATCTGTTGTAAGTCGAGGGCTACCTGCAGAGGTGGGATTCAGCCGGTTTCAACCGGTTTGGGCGAACTGGATGTTAATTTTATGTCCAGTTCGGTGAACCGGTAGTTCTAATGACCGGCTGGCCCTGCCCCTCTCAGGAGTCCTCACACGGCCTGTTTTGGATTCCAGATAAGTGCAGGGGGCGCACGGAGCCCAGGGAGGTGGAAAACGGGCCTCCCAGAGGCTCGTGGAGGGCAAAAATGGGCCTATTTCCAGACTCCAGAGAGCCTCCGGAGCCCGGGGAGGTGGAAAATGGGCCCTCCACAGCCCGTTCTTGCTCCCAGGAGGCTGCAGGGAGGCCTACAAGGCCCAAAATGGATGGAAGAAAGGCAACCCCGAATATATTTGAATATATTAGGATAAAAATTGAAATAGTTAAAAAAAAAAAGAACGAAAGAGAACGAACAGGAATAAAAAAATGGAGAAATTAGAACTTGAGGGCGAAAGAAGATGTGACTTAATAAAATGAGCAAGGAAATGTTAGGAAACGAATAAAAAACTATGAAAAAAAAGAGTATTTTGGCAAAAACTGTAACTAAGTAAAATATATTTGAATATATCGAATTGTATAAGATATGATGTGGCCAATACTCTGTTCATATATCATGTATGTGTGTAGGGGGAGGGGGAAACGAAAAAATCAATGGGGTGCGGGGGAGGGGTGGCACCCCCCCCCCGACAGCCCACTTTTGCTCCCAAGGGGGTGCAGGAGGCCAGGTGCTGCCTGTCACACCCCCTAGCCACACCCACCATGGCCACGCCCACCCAGCCGGTCATTAGGACAAAATCGTTTGTTAATTTATTTGAATCCCACCACTGGCTACCTGTACTGAATAGACTGTCTCTACAAGCTATTACTGGAGAAGTGGTAAAGAGTTAAGAGGACTGGAGGAGAGAAAATGTTTCCCCTATCTTCAAAAAAAAAAAAAAAAAAGAACGAAAGAGAACGAACAGGAATAAAAAAATGGAGAAATTAGAACTTGAGGGTGAAAGAAGATGTGACTTAATAAAATGAGCAAGGAAATGTTAGGAAACGAATAAAAAACTATGAAAAAAAAGAGTATTTTGGCAAAAACTGTAACTAAGTAAAATATATTTGAATATATCGAATTGTATAAGATATGATGTGGCTAATACTCTGTTCATATATCATGTATGTGTGTAGGGGGAGGGGGAAACTAAAAAATCAATGGGGTGTAGGGGGAGGGGCGGCACACTCTCCCCCCCGACAGCCCACTTTTGCTCCCAAGGGGGTGCAGGAGGCCAGGTGCTGCCTGTCACACCCCCTGGCCACACCCACCATGGCCACGCCCACCCAGCCGGTCATTAGGACAAAATCGTTTGTTAATTTATTTGAATCCCACCACTGGCTACCTGTACTGAATAGACTGTCTCTACAAGCTATTACTGGAGAAGTGGTAAAGAGTTAAGAGGACTGGAGGAGAGAAAATGTTTCCCCTATCTTCAAAAAAAAAAAAAAAAATGGAGAAGGAAATGCTTACACATAGAAGAAGATTCTAGAGCAGCGATTCTCAACCTGTGGGTCGGAACCCCGTTGGGGGTCGAATGACGATTTGCCAGGGGTCGCCTAAGACCATCGGAAATATGGGAAGTATACTTGTGAGTCGAAGAATCGCGCTCCAATGGTTGACTCCACAAGCCAGCTGCAGGCTCTTCAAATCGCTAGCCGAATTCGGCTTCAGGCGCGATGAATTAAAAAAGAGAGAAATCTTTGCTCTGATGTCTCCCTCTCAAGCCAGCTGCAATCACTCCCAATCGCTAGCCTAATCTGGCTTCAGGCGCGATAAACTTAATAGGGGAGGAGTCTCCGCTTTAATGCCTCCGTCCTCAAGGCAATTGCAAGCAGTTCAGATCGCTAGCCAATATGGCTTCAGGCGCGATAAATTCAAAACGAAAATAATTTTATGGTTGGGGGTCGCCATATCGTGGGGAATTGTATTAAAGGGGTCGCAGCACTATAAAGGTTGAGAACCACTGTTCTAGAGACTATCCAGATCTCAGCCTTCTAAAGCAAAGACCCTAAGTAAGTCGTTTAGCTTTGGGGAAAAAAGATGACCGAAGGGGAATATAATAGCATCCTTCAAAGAGTTGAAAGGAAGTTTCACAGAAAGGTTAAACTCTGTTCTTGATGCAAGAGATTTAAGTTACAGGAAGGACTGTGACGGAATTATTCCCAAGAGTGACCACAGTTTAACCATGGAACTCATCGACGGCAGAGATGGTGACTTCCTTCAACTGCCCTCGGTCGGAGATATTCTCCTTTGAATTTCTGCAGGGAGCACAGGATTTGGATTTGATGACATATATGGCTCCTCCGAAAATGACTTGTCCAAGGTACTGTAGAAAGTTAGCACCAACCTATCTCCTAGAAGGGAGATAAGGGATGCAGTGGCTTAGTGGGTAAGACGCTGAGCTTGTCGATCGAAAGGTCGGCAGTTCAGCGGTTTGAATCCCTGGTGCGGCGTAATGAGGTGAGCTCCCGTTACTTGTCCCAGCTTCTGCCAACATAGCAGTTCGAAAGCACGTAAAAATGCAAGTAGAAAAAAATAGGGACCGCCTTTGGTGGAAAGGTAACGGCATTCTGTGTGCCTTTGGTGTTGAGTCATGCCCGCCACATGACCACGGAGACGTCTTCGGACAGTGCTGGCTCTTCGGCTTTGAAACGGAGATGAGCACCACCCCCTAGAGTTGGGAACGACTAGCACACATGTGCGAGGGGAACCTTTTTACCTTTATCTCCTAAAACCATGATTAGGCTACAAACGCCAGAATGTTTCCTTCCTGCCTTCCTTACAGGATTAGCCGTTTAAAGTGAAAAAAAAAACCAAAAGGAGATTTCTTCCAACAACTGGTTCTCCGAAATGCTTAGAAAGTTAACAACCGGTTCTCCTGAATAGTGCGAACTGGCTGAATCCCACCACTGCCATCACTGTCCTAGAAGAATGAAATAGTTTAGGAAATATTAAAAAGGTGGAATATTATATTTCTCTAAAGGAAGAAACATGCTCTTGGAAAGTAGCCCCCACCTTTCTTAATAACAGATGTCAGCACTTAAGAGATAGATACCTAGCAATATTCATAAGCAAATACCCTGACCCAAGATCCAAAAAAGGTAGGATTAGCCCTCAGCCACAATAGGAAATGCCCAAAGCCCCTTCATGGCATCATCTCAGTTGCACCATCCCCCGCAGTTCAAACTTCAACCAAACTTAGCTCAGACAAGCACCTAGGATTTGAACATGGCCCTGTGGGAGTCTGACAACAGCCAATAGAATACATGTTCTTGCACAGGAACAGGAAGCTTAAGTGCAAAACCCAAGAGAAGGTATAAATACCCCCCACTCTGCACTCCATGTGGTCAGCTGCCCCAGAACTACAAACATGAGGTTCTGTCCATCAATAAATGGGTCCTCTTTCAAATCAGCCCCCAGCCTCCACTTTGTCTCCAGTGCCTTTCTCCCGGCTGGGAACTGAACCAGATGGATATTTCTCTCAACAATACCTTCTTGGGGCCTGACCATTAGTGGTCCCTCTACCAAACCACCTGGTTTTGACCTATCTTGCATTGTCTGGTCGAAATTGAATAGAATGAGGTGCGATACTGAAGATGTGCATCTGCCCTGGGGACGGGAAGATTCCCTTTGTTGTGATTGTGGTGCTGATATGCTAATTTTATATTAGTTGCAGAGTCTGAGACAGATTCAGCCTGTCCAGTTGCTAAACTCAATTCGCCATGGAGCTGCTTTATTCAACCTGCAAGACACCTTTCCTGGACTGTACCATTTCAGGTTGAGGGGTGCCAAATAGCAGGAGCAAGAGCACTTAGACTTATAGACCACTTTACAGCTCTCTCTAAGCGGTTTACAGAGTCAGCCTCTTGCCCCCCAACAATCTTTGTCCTCATTTTACCCACCTGGGAAGGATGAAAGGCTGAGTCAACCTTGAGCCTGGAGAGATTCGAGCTGCCAAATTGCAGGCAGCCGGCAGTCACCAGAAGTAGCCTGCAGTACTGCACTCTAACCACTGTGCCACCGTGGCTCATCTAAACTTCCTGACCATGGCATCATTCTTCTCCTTGCTTCCTTTATCTGAAAGGGACATCCAAGTGTTTTGTGCCTGCTGTAGTCCATCAGCAGCCTATGGAGCTGGCAATGGAGTCAGACAGTGATGAGGCTGAGGTGAGGCCAGGGCCATCGGGAAGTGAGGTGCAGACTCCAGAGCCTCCAGAAACTGATAGTAGTGAGGCAGAGGAACAGGAGGAGCCTGTTCCTAATGCACACATGAGAAGGCAAGAGCAGCTCAAGCAAAAAGGACAACTCGGGAGTAGGGCCAAGAGATGATTGGCCCCTCCCATAAGGCTTAAAACAGACCAGCACTGGTGTTTGAGCTTTGCCGGAAAACAACGTTGGTAGCTTCGTCTTCTGTTTTGTCTTCTGCTTCGTCTACATCTTGCTTTTATTTTTGTGACTTGTGAACGTTTGCCAAGAAAGGCCTTTGGCAGTTTGCCTAGTTGGACCAAGGTTTGTGAGAGAACTGAGGAATTTGTGTTGGGAGGCATTTGTTTTAATTTATTATTATTTATTTATTTATTTATTAGATTTGAGTTGAACGACGCTGGGAATGAAGTAATTCTCAGCTGTTCGAATAAAGTTTGTTTGTTTTTTCCACGGACTGAGTTTCTGACTACCTACTTGGGCCTGGGTCACAACAGTGCCCATGTCTGCAATCTAATATGGTATAATCCAGGGAGAAAAAAAAACTAGATTATTTGAGGTTAGTGATGATATCAGCTGGTGATAAGGATGAAATAGTTTGTCCAGCTCAATATTTTCTGTTTAGCAGTTTGTTTGATCTCAAGGAGAGAAAGGTCTCGATCCATGATCTGTTTAGCTAGAGATGTCAAAATTTCACATGGTTGCCTGCCCCACAATATTTTTTATGGGGTAAAATGGGCCCACGATGTGCGTTCTTCAATTCCTTTGAAGATCTGCATGAAGCAATATTGGAGGCGATTGCCTGGATAGCTGTGAGGACAATTAACCAGTGGAACAGTTTGCCTTCAGAAATCATGGATGTTCCATCACTGGAGGTTCTAGAACCATTTACTCAATGAAAGTGTTGTGCCTCGCCCGCCCCCCTCTCCACAGCCGGGCCCCTCCCATCTCCTGTTATCTGAGCCAGAGACTGATAGTGAAGAAGAATGGCCTGGCATGCTTCCAACCCCCAGCCCTGGCACCATGCCTGGACAGACTGAGCAAATAAACCTCCCCACCACAGCGTGTGAGCAAGAAGCCAGCCACGAGCTAGAATTGCCGGCAGCTGACAAAACGTGGACAGATCCCCGCTTCCGGAGAATGGAGAGGCGATGTCAGCAGAAGGAAGGGAGGGGCAGGCCTGGATAAGTGCTGAGTCATGGAGCCACACCCCATGGCCTATATAAAGGATCTGCTTTTTGGCATTCCTTGAGTCAAGCAAAGTCTCATCTGGTTGCTGAAGTCACATCTTGGATTCCTGCCTGTCCTGAGAACTCTGACAGGAATTTGGCAAAGCTGCAAAGGCTTCGTGGCCACGCTTGATACAGACTTCCCAGACCCGGCCGTCAGAGGAGGAGTGGGACACGACAGAAAGTGAAATGCTCTGAAGTTTGCTACGTGTGCTTTGCATGCAGGCGCACTGCAGATGCTACTACAGCTCTGAAAAATGACGATTAAGAAGCATTTTCTGAGTCTGCAAAGGTAAGTAAAACAGCAAGGGGGGGGAATAACTGTGCCGCATGATTTAGATTCGCTAGAAAAGGAGGATTTCCTGCTTTCTAGCAAATACAAATCGTGCAGCACAGCTGATCATCAGAAATACTGGTTTGCCCGAACCGGTAGCATTTATTACTACCGGTTTGGGCGAACTGGTCCTTCACACATTTGTGTCTCCAATAAGGAGATTGAATCAATGAACAGGCCATCCTCTGGCAATAAGTATTCTTATTGCCACTGGTTGCATATCTCCAAAACAGTATCTCTTTATCTCATTTTTTCTCTTGCTTAAGAGGAAAAAGAAATATATTTAGATATGACCTGGTAGATGATGGAAAGAATGGGGTGAGGAAGAGCAGGCAGGCAAGCATGCAAAATTTTGACATCTCTAGCTAAATGGATCATGTATCGAGACCTTTCTCTCCTTGAGATTTAAACAGAAAAATATTGAGCTGGGTGAACTATTTCATCCTTATCACCAGCTGATACCATCACTAACCTCAAATAATCTAGGTGTTTTTTTTCCTGGGTTGTACCATATTAGATTGCAGACATGGGCTCGAAACACTTGCATGTCCCTTTCACGTAAAGGAAGCATGGAGAAGAATCATGTCATGGTCAGGAACTTTGGGTGAAGTTGATTTTGCACCCCTCGACCCGAAGTGGTACAGTCCAGGAAAGGTGTAACACCTAGCCTCTGTTGCTAATTGGGTTGAACAACTGAACAGGCGGAATCTGTTGCAAGCTCTGCAACTAATATAAAAGGAACAAGCAAGCTGTGGCAATTAGATCTCTAGGCATCGACCTTTTAATCCCCAAAGGCAGATCTTTATTTTAAAAAAGCTTCCCAAATGGCTCTTTGCTTTGGAAAACAGATATCGTATTTAAGGCAATAGCAATAGCACTTAGACTTGTATACCGCTTGACAGCCCTCTCTAAGCGGTTTACAGTGTCATCCTATTGCCCCCAACCATCTAAGTCCTCATTTTACCCACCTCGGAAGGATGGGAGGCTGAGTCAACCTTGAGCCTGGCCAAATTGCAGGCAGCCGGCAGTCAGCAGAAGTAGCCTGCAGTACCACATTCTAACCACTGTGCCACCACAGCTCTTGAATGGCATGCTTTGTTTAGAACAGGGGTCTCCAACCTTGGCAACTTTAAGCCTGGAGGACTTCAACTCCCAGAATTCCCCAGCCAGCTTTGCTGGCTGGGGTATTCTGGGAGTTGAAGTTTTCCAGGCTTAAAGTTGCCAAGGTTGGAGACCCCGGTTTAGAATACAGGCAGTCTTTGACTTACAACACTTTCTTTAGTGAGTGTTCGGAGTTACAACGACACTGAAAAAGTGACTTATGACCGTTTTTCACACTTGCAACCATTGCAGCCTCCCCATGGTCATGCAGTCAAAATTCAGACGTTTGGCAACTAACTCATATTTATGATGGTCGCAGCGTCCCGGGGTCACATGATCCCCTTTTGCGACCTTCCGACAAGCAACGTCAACGGGGAAGCCAGATTCACTTAACAACCGTGTGACTAACTTCACGACTGCAGTGATTCACTTAACAACGGGGGCAGGAAAGGTTGTAAAATGGGGCAAGGCTTATTTAATAAATGTCTCACTTAGCAATAGAAATTTGGGCTCAGTTGCGGTCATAAGTTGAGGACTACTCGTATATCTTGCCTGCTTTTTTTCCACCACATAATTACAGATAAGTCCTTGAATCATGACTATTCATTCATTGACCATTCAAAGTTGTTATTATTATTATTATTATTATTATTATTATTATTATTATTATTATTATTATTATTATTATTATTAATTAATTAAATTTTTATACCGCCCTTCTCCCAAAGGACACAGGGCCGTAATAGCTCAGGCTGTTAGAAGCCTGTTATTAGAACACAGCAGCCTACAATTACTGCAGGTTCAAGCCCGGCCCGAGGTTGACTCAGCCTTTCATCCTTTATAAGGTAGGTAAAATGAGGACCCAGATTGTTGGGGGGGCAATAAGTTGATTTTGTAAATATACAAATAGAATGAGACTATTGCCTTACACACTGTAAGCCGCCCTGAGTCTTCGGAGAAGGGCGGGATATAAATGTAAATAAAAAAAAAAGTTACTTACGACTGTTCCTCGCACTTACATTCCCATGATCATGTGATCATAATTTGGGTGCCTGGCAGCCAGCATATATTTATGATGGCGGCGGCGGTGGAATGCTGCCGGTTTAACAACCGGTTCAGTGAGCTGCGCGCCTAAGACACTTGCACGCAGCACTGAAAATGGAGCATTTAGAAGCTCAGCTGCTTACTGTTGTGTCTTGCCCGCCCTCAGAGCAGCCGGGGCCTTCTTACCTGCTCCCGAACACTGAGGAATGTATGCCTCCTGGCCCAAGTCCTGGCTCCATGCCCACACAAACTGCAAAAGAAGGAGCATCTCCCGGCCCCAGCCCTGACTCCATGCCCAGGCAAACGGAGCAGCTAGACCCCTCCCCCTCCTCCACAGCATGTGAGCCTGAGGAGGGTTTATTCCCAACAGCTGCTGATTGGAGTGACCCTCGCATCAGAAGATTGGATAGGCGGAGGCAACAGAAGGAAGGGAGGGGCAGGCCTTAATGAGTGCTGAGTCATGGAGCCACACCCGATGGCCTATATAAAGGATCTGCTTTCTGGCAGTCTCTGAGCCAGGCAAAGTCAAACTTATCTTGCTGAAGTCACTTACTGGTCTCCTGCCTGCTCTGAGGACTTTGCTAGGACTTTGGGCAGAGCTGCAGAGGCAAGCCTGATTCGGATTTCCCTGACCCGGCCGTCAGCGGAGGAGTGGGACACGACACTTACCTTCCAAGTCAGCAACAGTAAGTAGAACAGCGAGGGGGGTGAAATCAGCTGTGCCGCGCGATTGAGATGAGCTAGAAAGCAGGAAATAAAGGACAGGATAGAGCAGGGTTGGGTGGGCAGGGCCAACTGATCATTGGAGCTACTGGTTCACCGGAACTGGTCCAAACCAGCTGAATACCACCTCTGGATGGTGGCATCATCATGGGGTCCCCATCTGCAACCTTCCCAGCTGGCTTCCAACAAGCGAGACTGTTCTGTTTCCCTTCCCCCAATACTCCCAGCAAAGAGTCCGTCAGAGGCCTCCCTTTTTTTTTCCTTTTATTTACATAGATACATGTCCTGGCCACGTCTACCCACGGGCCTGCCAAGTTTCTGGAGATAACGAGGAAATTATAGATAAGGCCAGAATTACTCACGAATATATTCTTCCCTCCATGAATTAGCTCGCGCCAAATTCATTGCTTTGTCCAAGACAAAAAACCAGGAAGTCCCGCCTCCTATTTATAGTCTCTGCAGATGTCACTGCATGACAATTATGACTTGGCTTTGTCCCAACTCTTCCGCTGCTGCGCACGCCGATCAAGCCTTCGTAATCTTGCGTCCCTCCAAAACTGTTCTTGGGGCGTTGCCAAATCAGAAGAAGGCCCGGGAGAATCAGGCCTTGCCGGCCCCTCCCTTTGAGTGGGTGCCAGGGAGGGAGAGGGCTCAAGAGAAGCAGGGCTTGCCAGGTCTTCTCCCTCATTTTCTGAATCATCCGAGTCCAGGAGTCTGGGTCCAGGAACCTGGGTCACAACAGAGACAGATTCCCTCAAGGACCATGTGATCTACTCAACTGTAGTGATTGGCTTAACTTCCTTTGTAACTAGTTCGGGATAGAGTCGGGGCGACTGGATGGGGCTAAGCATTTATTGCCTGGATGCCCTTCCTGACGCCTATGAGGAGTTCACAGCAGATATTTTTTTTCTTTGCTCCCTAAGAGAGAAATATCTGCTGCTACCTAGGATTGAACTCTCAACCTCGCGAGGGATCGTAAGTCCTCGACTTACAATCGCTCATTTAATGACCATTCAAAGTTACAGCGGCACGCAAAAAAGTGACTTACAACTTTTTCTCGCGCGTATGAATTCCCATGATCATGTGATCACATTTTGGGTGCCTGACAGCCAGCATGTGTTTGCGATGGTAGCAGTGATCTCCATTTGAGACCTGTTCAGCTGGCTTCCAACAAACAAAGTCAATGGGGGAAAGCCCGATTCACTTAACAACCATATATTTGCTTGACCTCATTGATTCACTTAACAACCAGGGCAAAAAAAAACGGTTGTAAAATTGGGGGTCACTCACTTAGCAACCACCTTGCTTAACAATCATAGTTCTGGTTTTAAGCCAAGGGCTACCTGAATGTAGTGCAATACGATGTTTGGTCCTTTACATCTATTTCTAATCTAGTAGAGTGAAGGATTTTATCCCGAATGCAGAACTTTCCTTTCTCCTTTTGATACTTTGGGTTAAAAAAAAGGAACAGGTGGAATGCCTTTTTAAAAAAAAGAAAAAGAAATATGACCTGCGGTTCTTAGTCTTAGTTAATGCCATTCAGGGCTAGCAAAACCATGACAAAATTCCCACAGAGCAGGGATTTGCAATATTTCATAGCTAGCAGCTGAAAAGTGAACTATAGATGGAGTTTTAGTAGTAAGAAGCATGACTCTGAACAAATTTAGAACAAACTTTGTTTTAGTTTGAAACTCTAGCAAATTTCTGTAAGAATTATAATCCAGATTAGTCTCTCTCAAAGTTTGGCACGTTTTAAGATCTGTGGATTTACTGTAACTTCCAGAATTCCCCAGCTGGCCATGAAGACCCTGGTGGGAGGGAGGGAGGGAAGGAAGGAAGGAAGGGAGGGAGGGAGGGAGGGAGGGAGGGAGAAAAGAAGGAAGGAAGGAGGGATGGAGGGATAGGAAGAAATAAATAAATAAGTAAAGGAAGGAAGGAAGGAAGGAAGGAAGGAAGGAGGAAAGAAGGAAGGAAGGAGGGAGTGATGGAGGGAAGAAATAAATAAATAAGTGAAGGAAGGAGGGAGGAGGGAGGGAGGAAAAGAGGAGGAGGAAGAAGGAAGGAGGGAGGGAGGAGGAAGAAGGAAGGAGGGAGGGAAGAAGAAAGGAAAGAAGGAGGAATGGACGGAAGGAGGGAGGGAGGGAAGGAAGGAAGGAAGAGGGAGGGATGGAGGGAGGGAAGGAGGAAAGAAGGAAGGAAGGAGGGAGGGAAGGAAAGAAAGAGGGAGGAAGGAAAGAAGGAGGGAGGGAGGGAAGAAGAAAGGAAGGAAGAAGAAAGGAAAGAAGGAGGAATGGACGGAAGGAGGGAGGAGGAAGGAAGGAAGGAAGAGGGAGGGATGGAGGGAGGGAAGGAGGAAAGAAGGAAGGAAGGAGGGAGGGAAGGAAAGAAAGAGGGAGGAAGGAAAGAAGGAGGGAGGGAGGGAAGAAGAAAGGAAGGAGGAATGGAGGGAGGGAGGGAGGGAGGGAGGGAGGGAAGGAAGGAAGGAAGGAAGGAAGGAAGGAAGGAAGGAAGGAAGGAAGGAAGGAAGGAAGGAAGGAAGAAAGGAAATCACAATGTGACACTAGAGAGACCCACACTTTGCTTAAATCTCTTCATCAGAAAAATGACCCACCAAACTTGCCCACAGATAGCCTTGACTGTATCAGGAGAGTTTCTCCTTTGACATTTGTGAAAAACGGTGCTAGCTGTGAATACTTTCATGTCTTACCGGGTCTGTGTCTCTGCTTGCTGCTGCTTCTAACTTGACAGTGAGAAATGACTGCTCAAGCATCCAGGGAGCCCTTTGTTACCTCTACACTTCCTCCTAATTAATGAAAACATAAGGAAAAGAATCAACATCTTGGTCTACTCTTCAGGCAGAAGACTATCTCAACAGATAGATGGGGAAATGGATGGATGAATTCATACACATAGATGAATGACTAGGCTAGATACCGTAGATAGATAGATAGATAGATAGATAGATAGATAGATAGATAGATAGATAGATAGATAGATAGATAGATAGATAGATAGATAGATAGATAATTTAACAGAATAACAGGGTTGGATGGGACCTTGGAAGTCTTTTAGTCTAACCCCTTGCATAAACAGGAAACCCTGTACTGTTTCAGACAAATGATTGTCCAATCTCTTGTCAAAAACCTCTAGTGTTGGAGCATCCACAATTTCTGGAGGCAAGTTGTTCCACTTATTAATTGTTCACACTGTCAAGAAATTTCTCCTTGGTTCTAAGTTGCTTCTCTCCTTGATTAGTTTCCACCCATTGCTTCTTGTCCTGCCCTCAGGTGCTTTGGAGAATACCTTGATTCCCTCTTTGTGGCAACCCCTGAGATATTGGAACACTGCTATCATGTCACCTCTGGTCCTTCTTTTCATTAAACCAGACATATCCAATTCCTGCAACTATTCTTCATATGTTTTAATCTTCAGTCCCCTAATCATCTTAGTTGCACTCTTTCCAGAGTCTCAACATCTTTCTTATATCGTGGCAACCAAAATTGGACACCAATATTCCAAGTGTGGCCTTACCAAGGCATTATAAAGTGGTATTAACACTTCACGTGATCTTGATTCTATCCCTCCATTAATGTAGCCTAGGACTAAGTATTTAAATTAGAAGCCAACATTAGAATTCAAGGCAGCAAATCCATAAATTAAGTGAATAAGTACTTTTGCGTGTGTGTGTTTGTTGAATTACTTCCCTGTCAGTTTTTGTGAGTGACCTTCAGTTCTAGTGTTATGAAGGAGAAATGAATGTAGTCCAGCTGGCGAACTTCGTTTTCTAAGGAGAATAGCTCCTTGAGATGATGATCATTGTAGGGTGGACGTCCCTGGGTCGAGAAATCTCATTTTAAGATTGTTTCAAAGGTGCTTTTTCAAAAAGCCATCGGCCGGCTTGTCATCGACGGTAGCTCAGGAGTTCATGGCTTCCATGATGGCCATGGACCTGATTCAAGTAACTGATGGCCCTACACACACGGGGGGAGGCACACTAGATTTGATTTTTATCTCTGGACAGTGGATTAATGATCTGGAATTAGGAGATTTAGTGACGGAACCAGTGTCATGGTCGGATCATTTTCTCCTTCACCTGGACTTTCGGACCGCCGCTCACCACCGCAAGGAGACGGAACCAATGCGTTGATTCCATCCCAGGCGCCTGATGGACCCTGAGAGGTTCCGGACGGAGCTTGGGCCGTTTCCTGAGGATCTTGCCCATGGCACGACTGAAGAATTAGTTGCGGCCTGGGAACGAGCCGCGGCTGGGGCTTTGGACCGTGTTGTGCCTTTGCGGCCTCTGACCCGGCGTAGATCTCAATTGGCTCCTTGGTTCTCTGAGGAGCTGAGGGAAATGAAACGCCGGAGAAGACGCCTAGAGAGTACTTGGAGGTCTAGCCGTTCCGCAGCTGATTGGACACTAGTGAGATCTTTTACTAAGACCTACCTAGTGGCAATGAGGGAGGCGAAGCGTTCTTACGTTTCCACCCTCAATGCATCAGCAGATAACCACCTGGCCGCCCTGTTTCGGGTGTCCCGCTCCCTCCTTCACCAGGAGGGGCGGGATGACCCCTTACAGGGACGTGCTGAGGAGTTTAACGGTTATCTATACGATAAAATCGTTCAGCTTCGGGATAGTTTAGACCAAAATTGCGATGATCCAAGTGGGATGACGGAGGCACGTCTTGTTGAGGTTGTTTGGGATAAGTTTGAGTCTGCGGCTCTCGAGGACGTGGACAGGTTGCTGGGGAGGTTACATGCAACCACATGTTTACTGGACCTGTGTCCTTCCTGGCTGGTGCTGGCTACTCAGGAAGTGACGCGAGGCTGGATCCAGGGAATTATAAATGCTTCATTGTTGGAAGGGGTTTTCCCCACTGCCTTGAAAGAGGCGGTGGTGAGACCCCTCCTCAAGAAGCCTTCCCTGGACCCAGCTATTTTGGGAAATTATCGTCTAGTCTCCAACCTTCGCTTTGTGGCGAAGGTTGTAGAGAGTGTGGTTGCATGGCAGCTTCCCCAGCACCTGGATGAAGCTGTCTATCTAGACCCATTCCAGTCTGGCTTCCGGTCCGGACATAGTACGGAGACAGCTTTGGTCGCGTTGGTAGATGACCTCTGGAGGGCCAGGGATAGGGGTTGTTCCTCTGCCCTGGTCCTATTAGATCTCTCAGCGGCTTTCGATACCATCGACCATGGTATCTTGCTGCACCGCTTGGAGAGTTTGGGAGTGGGAGGCACCGTTTATCGGTGGTTCTCCTCCTATTTCTCCGACCGGTCGCAGATGGTGTTGACAGGGGGGGCAGAGGTCGACCGCGAGGCGCCTTACCTGTGGGGTGCCTCAGGGGTCGATTCTCTCACCCCTCCTGTTCAACATCTACATGAAGCCGCTGGGTGAGGTCATTAGTGGTTTCGGGGTGAGTTACCATCTGTACACTGACGATACGCAGCTGTACTTCTCCACCCCGGACCACCCCAACGAAGCTGTCGAAGTGCTATACGGGTCTGGATGGGGAGAAACAGACTCAAGCTCAATCCCTCCAAGACGGAGTGGCTGTGGATGCTGGCACCCCGGTACAGTCAGCTGCAGCTGCGGCTGACTGTGGGGGGCGAGTTATTGGCCCCAATGGAAAGGGTGCACAACTTGGGTGTCCTCTTGGATGGGCGGCTGTCGGGTTTTTTTTTTTTTTATTATTATTATTATTATTAATTAAATTTCTAGACCGCCCTTCTCCCGAAGGACTCAGGGCGGTGTACAGCCTTATTAAAATACATAGATAGACAATAAATTTAAAATAATTTTAAAATGAAATATTTAACCGGCCAATTTAACTAAAAATAACAAAACCAATTAAAATCAGTACAAAATTTAAAATTTAAAATTTAAAAAACTAAAAAATCTAATCCAGTCCTGCGCACCTGAATAAGTGTGTTTTAAGTTCACGACGGAAGGTTCTAAGGTCCGAGAGTTGGCGAAGTCCTGGGGGGAGCTCGTTCCAGAGGGCGGGAGCCCCCGCAGAGAAGGCCCTTCCCCTGGGTGTCGCCAGACGACACTGCCTAGCTGACGGCACCCTGAGGAGTCCCTCTCTGTGAGAGCGCACGGGTCGGTGAGAGGTATTCGGTAGCAGAAGGCGGTCCCGTAAATAGCCCGGCCCTATGCCATGGAGCGCTTTAAAGGTGATCACCAACACCTTGAAGCGCACCCGGAAGGCCACAGGTAGCCAGTGCAGTCTGCGCAGGATAGGTGTCACCCGGGAGCCACGAGGGGCTCCTTCTATCACCAGCAAGCGCATTCTGGACTAACTGCAGTCTCCGGATGCCCTTCAAGGGGAGCCCCATGTAGAGAGCATTGCAGTAGTCTAGGCGAGACGTCACGAGGGCGTGAGTGACTGTGCATAGGGCATCCCGGTCTAGAAAGGGGCGCAACTGGCGCACCAGGCGAACCTGGTAAAAAGCTCTCCTGGAGACGGCCGTCAAATGATCTTCAAAGGACAGCTGTTCATCCAGGAGGATGCCCAAGTTGCGCACCCTCTCCATCGGGGCCAATGACTCGCCCCCAACAGTCAGCCGCGGCTGCAGCTGACTTTACCGGGATGCCGGCATCCACAGCCACTCTGTCTTGGAGGGATTGAGCTTGATCATTTGGCGGCCGTCTCCAAGAGGGCTTTTTACCAAGTCCGCTTGGTTCGCCAGTTACACCCCTTCCTTGACCGGGATGCCTTATGCACGGTCACTCATGCTTTGGTCACTTCCCATTTGGATTATTGCAATGCTCTCTACATGGGGCTGCCCTTGAAGTGCACCCAGAGGCTGCAGCTAGTCCAGAATGCAGCTGCGTGGGTAATAGTGAGAGCAACTCGTTGCTCCCATGTAACACCAATCCTGCGCAGTTTGCACTGGCTTCCTATGGTCTTTCGGGTGCGCTTCAAGATTTTGGTTACCACCTTTAAAGCGCTCCATGGCTTAGGGCCCGGGTACTTATGGGACCCCCTTCTGTTACCCCATGCCTCCCACCGACTCGTACGCTCACACAGAGAGGGCCTTCTCAGGGTGCCGTCCGCCAGACAATGTCGGCTGGCGGCCCCCAGGGGTAGGGCCTTCTCTGTTGGAGCTCCTACGCTTTGGAATGAACTTCCCCCTGGCTTACGTCAAGTGCCTGATCTTCGGACTTTTCGCCGTGAGCTGAAAACGCACCTATTTATTCAAGCGGGACTGGCTTAGAAGTTTTACTAATTTTAACTGGGGTTATTTATATTTTAGTATTTTAAATTGTTTTAAATTTTGGCCATTCTGTAATATGTTTTGTTTTAGTTTTGTTTTAAAGTGTATATTTTTGATTTTTAATTGGCTGTACACCGCTCTGAGTCCTTCAGGAGAAGGGCGGTATAAAAATCGAATAAAATAAATAAAATAAAATAATAAATAAATAAAAAGCAGTGGGAGTATTTTTCCCTTGTGGAAGAAGATGTTTCGCTTCTCATCCAAGAAGCTTCATCGGTTCTGGCAGGATGGTGGGAGCAATGGTCAACAATAAGTTGACTTTGTAAAAAATATACAAATAGAATGAGACTATTGCCTTATACATTGTAAGCAGCCTTGAGTCTTCAGAGAAGGGCGGGGTATAAATGTAAACAAAAAAATAATAAAAATGGAAGGATTAGTTGTGCAGGATTGGGGAGGGTTGGGGAGGAAAGGATTATATTTATTTGCAATCATCTGGTCATTAGTACTCTGTCTGAGAGCTCTTGAGGCCACTCAGGGGTTTATCTGTGTTTATTATCTGAACCAACTGGTTCAGAATGCGGCCACGCGGGTGCGACCCGTCGCTCCCATATAACACCCCTCCTGCTCAAGCTGCACTGGCTTCCGGTGGTCTTTCGGGTGCAATTCAAGGCATTGGTTACCACCTTTAAAGCGCTCCATGGCATAGGACCAGGTTATTTATGGGACCGCCTGCTGCAACCGGCGGCCTCCCATCGACCAGTGCGCTCCCATAGGGAGGGTCTCCTCAGGGTGCTGTCAGCCAGACAATGTCGGCTGGCGACCCCCAGGGGGAGGGCCTTCTCTGTGGGGGCACCAACCCTCTGGAATGAGCTACCACAGGGTATTTGCCAACTCCCTGATCTCCGGACCTTTCGACGCGAGCTGAAAACATTTCTGTTTCATCGCGCAGGACTGGCCTAATGGTTTTAAATGGGGTTTTTATTGGTTTTAATTGGTCCAGCCAACTTTGCATTTTTGCTTTTAAATTGGTTTTAACTTTTATAGTGACTGTTTTACTTTGGCTGTAAACCACCCTGAGTCCTTCGGGAGAAGGGCGGTATAGCAATTTAAATAATAAATAAATAAATAAATAAATAAATAAATAAATAAATAAATAAATAAATAAATAAATAAATAAATAAATAAATAAATAAATAAATAAATAAATAAATAAATAAATATATATATGCCTCTTTTACCCCTCTTTTAAACCTCTCTTTCCAGACTGTGGAATTTTAAGAAGATTGCAGAGTTGTCTTTCCTATATTAAAGATAAGCTTTATTGGCATTTTCTTTTCTTTGCGCACATTAAAAATGAACCATTTTTAAGGAGCCATTCTCCTTAGAAACCAAAGTTCACCAACTGGATCATGTTCATTTCTCCTTCATAACACTAGAACTGAAGGTCACTCACAAAAACTGACTGGGAAGTAATTCAAGAAACACACACACACAAAAGTACTTATTCTGTTGCTTGCTCTCAAAAGTTTATACATACACTACATAACACACATATTGATGTGCTATATACATACATATGTATATACCTACACCAGGGGTGGGCTCTACTTACCTTTACTACTGGTTTGCATCGTGCCCACTTGCGCGCACTCCACTTGCACACACACGCTCTTCTGCGCATGCGCAGAAGCTTCTGCGCATGCGCAGAAGAGTTTTGATGACATTTGGATCAGTGGGTGGAGCCTCCCGCAGGTTTTACTACAGGTTCTATAGAACCAGTCCGAACTGGGAGCAGCTCACTACTAACCTACATCCAGTGGTGAAATATAAAACCTGTTACTACCAGTTCTGTGGGTGTGGCTTGGTGCAGGGGGGAATGTGACTGGGTGGGCGCAGCCAAATTTTTTTTTTTTACTTTTAAAAGAATTTTTTCTACAACCTCTTCAGCTGAAGAGGTTGTAAAAATGCTTTTAAAAGGCTTTGACAATCCCAGATGAGTTGCCTGACTGTCAGAGGATTTTATTTTCTTTTAAAAGCATTTTTTGCCTTTAAAAGCATTTTTAAATTGTCAGTGCCTTTTAAAAGCATTTTTTCTATCAAAGGCTCTGACGATCAGGCAACTCAGCTGGTATCGTCAGAGCCTTTTAAAAGCATTTTTTACAACCTCTTCGGCTGAAGAGGTTATAGAAAAAAATGCTTTCAAAAGGCTCTGACGATCCCAGCTGAGCCTTGTGATCATCAGAGGCTTTTTTTTTTACTTTTAAAAGCATTTTTTGGCCAAAGAAAAAATGCTTTTAAAACTAAAAAAACAACAACAACCTCTGATGATCGTGCAGCTCAGCTGGGCATGGTGGGGGCAGGGATATTTGCTACCGGTTCTCTGAACCACCTGCTGCCATCGAACCGGGAGCATTTCACCCCTGCCTATACCCTAACATATAAATACATATAAATATTAATCACTGTCTATCCTGAATACAAAGTGGAAAGAGGCAGCTTGGGAGATCACAAAGTGGAAACTGCATGGAGGAAAACAGTGGTTGAATCTGGATGTTCTGCTTCGAATATATAAATGCTATATAAATGCTCCTGCATGTGGGGGTAGGAACGCGATGAACAGAAGCCAACATTTTGTTCTCAGAGATCAATGCGAGATGAGTTGGCAGTTTCCATGCGCAGACTGAAGCTAGCAAAACGTTATGTTTCGACTATGGTGACGGCTGCTTTTCATAAAAAGGTCTGTTAAGAAATATCTAGACGTTGCTGAATCTCATCCCCAACATTTGTCATCTTAAGTACCACTCTTTGGTTAAAACAGCAGGAATACATTAATGATTGTAGGAAGAAAAATCAGGTCTGGTTCCAATCTGGGAGAAAGGTGCTGGCAATAAAATGGAGGCCGACTGGTTGCAAGGAAAGAAGGTTTATCGATGAGCAGAACCAACAGCAGCATGTAGTTCTGGGACAGCTGACAAAATGGCTGAATGAGTGGATGGATCTTTATAGGTTCCTGGGGTTTTGTGTTGGGTCGTAAGTCGGAAGAACTGTACTAAGTTTTTTCTAAGTTATATGTATATTAACCCACATAATGTGGCTATAGTATTATTTATCTTTTTATTACCTCCTTCGATGCACAGCCAGCCAGGTATTCAGACTGGATTTGTCCGCCTATTTTATTACAGGTTGTTAAGTTCGGGAAGTAACGAGGCTGGAGACCAGGGTAGTGACAACAGCTCTTTAATATATGGTGAACCCAGCAACCGGGCTGGGGAAAAACCTCTCCTTATATACAGTCTAACCGGCGGCTTCAACCAATCAGCAACGTGCTTGTTTCCCGCCAAAATATTTAAAGATACATTACACTCCTTCCCTCCCAGAAAACACTTTACCCCTATTTACATGATATTTACATATTATTTTTCAACGTAATCACGCAAATAGGCTGGGCGTCTCCTGACTCTTTCGGACCTGCGCAGTTCATTCCCTGGGAGTGGGTTGAGCTGACCGGAGGGGCTGTTTGCTCCTCTCAGCTCCTCCTCTAGGCCCTCCGGCCCTGGATTATTTGCAGAGTCGTCCCTGCTGTTTTCTAATGGAACCTGTTGGCGTCGCTGGACCTCCGGGAACTCAGATAAGTCCTGCGATTTTCCCGGGTTTGAGTCAGCTGTGGATTCAAACATTGTATAGTCAGGGCCTGTTTCGTCTAATTCGGATTGCTCGGTTATGCATTTTCGTATCTGGTCTATGTGGCGCCTCCATACTCGGCTGTCTTTTAACTCCACCAAGTATGATTTTGGACCTGTTATGTTTATGATTTGTCCTGCTACCCAGATTGGGCCTTCACCATAGTTGTGTGCCCACACTTGGTCGCCTGTTTCCATCCCCCTTGTTTTTTCAAGTCCCCCCTTGTAACCCTCCGGTGTATAGTTTGGATTTAAACGGTCTAGGGGGCACCTGAGCTTTCGGCCCATTAATAATTCTGCTGGGCTTCTGCCGGTTGTGACACAGGGGGTTCTATGTTGGACGGCCAGGAAAACATCGATTTTTGTTTGCCAGTCGCCTGGCTTGATTCTGGACAATGCCTCTTTTGCGCTTCGGACGAAATGCTCTGCAAGACCATTCGTCGCAGGGTGGAAAGGCGCCGAGAGGGCATGTCGGATGCCCTCTTCTGCCAAGTACTCCTCAAACTGGGTTGCCGTGAATTGCGGGCCGTTTTCGGAAACTAGTGTGTCGGGCAACCCATGGGTTACAAATAGGTGCCGTAGGACTGAGATCACGGCCTCGGCTGTCATGGATCTCATGAGAATGATTTCCAGCCATTTGGAGTAGGCATCCACTACTACCAGGAAGGTTTGGCCGTGGAAGGGGCCGGCAAAATCAATGTGGATTCTCGACCAGGGCCCTTGGGGTCTCTCCCATTCCCGAACCGGGGCTGTTGGGGGTAGCGGTCTGGACTCTTGGCAGGCCTGGCATTTCCCTACCCTTTCAGCAATTTCCGAGTCCATTAAGGGCCACCACACATAGCTTCTCGCTAGACCCTTCATCCTTACGATTCCTGGGTGCCCCTCGTGGAGATCCAACACCCTTTTCCTCAATTTCTCTGGGATCACCACTCGATCCCCCATAGCAGGCACCCCCCTTGAGCCGAAAGTTCCCCACGTTTCTTTACAAACTCTTTAAAATGCTCGCCCGGCGCAGCGGGCCACCCTCTTTGTACCCAACCAAGTACAGTTCTCAGAATAATGTCCCCGTATGGCCGAGCCACCTCCTTAGGCGTGACTGGGCCAGAGTCAGAGAGTCAATTAACAGTATGGGCGTCCCGGAGTGGGGTCTCGATCGCCCCTGGAAGTGGGCATCTGCTTAATGCGTCCGCGTGCCCCAACTCTTTTCCTGGTCGATGCCGCAGTTTGTAGGAGTAGGCGGCCAAAAAGATAGTCCATCGGGTCAATCGGGGCGAAAGTGCCACAGGCGTTGGGCAGTCGCCAGCCAGTAACCCTAACAGTGGTCTATGGTCTGTAACAATTTCAAAGTCTCTACCAAAAACGTATTCGTGAAACTTTTTTACCCCTGACACTATAGCTAGAGCTTCCTTATCTAACTGACTATAGTTCCTCTCTGTCGAGGACATCATTCTGGAGTAGAAGGCTATTGGGGCTTCTGTGCCATTTGGAAGCCTGTGGCTGAGCACAGCCCCCACTCCGTAAGGGGAAGCATCGCAAACTAATACCAATGGCATTGTGCTATGATACTGAATTAGTAAGCTATCGCTCGAGAGTAGGTTTTTTACTGCTTCGAAAGCCCTAGCTTCTGTCTTTCCCCAAGACCAAGCAGTATTCTTTCCCAGCAACTTATGTAGCGGCTCGGCAACGGTTGCCTTATTTTTCAAAAGACCGCGTAAAGTTCACTAGACCCAGGAATGCCTGTAGCTCTGTTTTGTTTTTGGGCGCTGGAGCCTTTCTTATTGCCTTGACCTTGCTCTCAGTGGGTGGATTCCTTCCTTGTCTATTCTGTAGCCCAAGAACTCTACGGATTCTACCCCTATTTGGCATTTGTTCACTTTAACCTTTAGACCGCTGACCGAAAATGCCCAGAACTTTTCTCAAACGCTCCCCAATTCTTCTAAATTTTCGCTGATACCAATACATCATCGAAATAGGGACTACCCTGGGAGCCCTTGCAGAAGTCGCTCCATTAAATTTTGAAATAGACCAGGTGCCACACTCACCCCAAACTGTAACGGGTACACTTGAAAGCACCTCTGTGAGTCACAATTGTCTGGGCTTCGCTGTGTTGGCGTCTACGGGCAGTTGTTGATAGGCTTGGGCCAAATCTAATTTGGCAAAACATGCCCTTGCCCCAGCGAGTGCAGCAAGTGTTGCACCACGGGACCGGTAAGCGCTTTTTTGCAAGGCTTTGTTTAACGTTGCCTTGTAGTCAGCGCAGATTCTAACTGACCCATCTGGTTTCACTGGGGTGACGATTGGCGTCTCCCACTTTGCATGATCGACTGGCACCAGTATCCCCTGACTGATGAGCTTGTCTATCTCCTGTCAATCTTGGGTTTAAGGGCAAAGGACCCTCCTTGCTTTTAACCGTATGGGGCTACCTGGGGTCTAAATTGAAGGAAATAGGGGTCCCCTTGTACTTGCCCAGGCAGTCCTTGAACACATCTTCGAATTCGTCCATGAGTGTGTCTTTTAGGTTAAAGTCACTTCTGTAGATGCCAGTCACTCCCATGCCCAATGCACGGAACCAGTCTAGTCCCAACAAACTTGGCAGGGTCCCTTCGACTATCGTGATGGGCAGGGTCTTCTTGTGTGGTCCGTACTCGACGCGGACGGAGGTGGTCCCTCGAACAGGGATGCGATTCCCTTGGTAGTCGTGAACTCTTAGCCGCTGTGTTTGCAGTTTGCGTTTGGCGATTTTCGGCAAAGCTTTCGCAAAAGTGTCCCAGGACATGATTGTGATCGCTGACCCTGTGTCCACTTCTAGTCGGCACGGCACTCCTTCGATTTTCGGTTTCGTGAAGATTTTCTTCTCGACGCGGGTTGCTGCACGGCCTATTATCACGGTCGTTCGATTTGAATTCGTGCCCTTTTTGTTTTGACCAATCGCGGGTCGCCTTGCCGATCCCGCCCTCTGATTGGTTGGTTTGAATTTTCGGCGGGAAGGTTGGGGTGCTCGACAGACTTGAGCCAGGTGCCCCTTCTTCTCGCACCGCCGACATGTAGCGTCCTTGAACTTGCATCGTTGACGCTGGTGTTGCCCTCCGCAACTTCCGCATTCATCCCGGTCTTCTTTGCCCCTTCTCTCGGTGAGGCAAACTCCTTCCTCATCCTCGCCGTCTGATTCGGTCTGGATCTCTTCGTTGTGGACCGGGGTTGATTTCGCCGTTGGCGTGAGTGGCTTTTGTAGGGTTTCCGCCGCTTGGGTGGACATCTCATGAGCTCTGGCTTCGTCCAGAGCGTTTGCCAGCGTTAGATTGCTTTTTGATAGCAGCCGCCTCCGCAAACGAATGTCTCTGACCCCACGGATGAGTTGCTCTAACAGCTCCTCATCCAAGTCTCGGTACCCACAGTCCTTGGAGGCTTTTCTCAGGGCGGCCATGTAATCGCTGATGGATTCGCCCTCTTGCTGTCTGCGCTCTCCAAATTCAAAACGCCGTACATATTTGGACGGTGTTGGCGCGAAATGGTTCTTCAATAGATTTTGCAGAGTTTGCCACGATACCGATTGTACCGGCGTTGGCTCTGCCAGGGCTTCCGCGATGTCGATGACCTCGGGACCGCAGTGGCTCAGGAAATACGCCCTTTTGCGGTTGTTTGGAACTCCTTGCAGTTCATTTGCCTTGAGGAAGCTCTCGAAACAGGTCATGTACGTTCCCCATTTCTCCCTGGATGGGTCAAACGGTGCGGGCGGAGTGTAGCTGGCCATCGCTGCGTTTCTGCCCTGAATTTGCTGGGTTCGGTTCTTTCGCGCTTTCAGCTCGTTCCTGGTGCTCTTAGCCTCGAAATCCCACCTTCGTCGCCAGTGTTAAGTTCGGGAAGTAACGAGGCTGGAGACCAGGGTAGTGACAACAGCTCTTTAATATATGGTGAACCCAGCAACCGGGCTGGGGAAAAACCTCTCTTTATATACAGTCTAACCGGCGGCTTCAACCAATCAGCAACGTGCTTGTTTCCTGCCAAAATATTTAAAGATACATTACACAGGTAGTCCTTGACTTATAATCACAATGGAGTCAAAAATTTAAGGTCTAGAGCAGGGGTGTCCAAACTTGGTCCCTTTAAGACTTTTGGACTTCAACTCCCAGAGTCCCTCAGCCAGCAAAGCTGGCTGAGGAACTCTGGGAGTTGAAGTCCAAAAGTCTTAAAGGGACCAAGTTTGGACACCCCTGGTCTAGAGGACCTTAACCTTCTCTGTGATAGGACCAAGAAGAAGAGCCTTCTTTGTGGTAGGACCAAGAAGAAAGCCCTTGTCTGTGATGGGACCAAGAAAAAGGGCCTTCTCTGTGGTAGGACCAAGAAGAAGGGACCAAGAAAAAAGTTCTTCTCTGTGATGGGACCAAGAGGAAGGGCCTTCTCTGTGGTAGGACCAAGAAGAAGGGACCAAGAAGAAGGGCCTTCTCTGTGGTAGAACCAAAAAGAAGCCTTCTTTGTGGTAGGACCAAGAAGAAGCACCTTCTCTGTGATGGGACCAAGAAAAAGGGCCTTCTCTGTGGTAGGACCAAGAAGAAGGGACCAAGAAGAAGGGCCTTCTCTGTGGTAGAACCAAAAAGAAGCCTTCTTTGTGGTAGGACCAAGAAGAAAGCCCTTGTCTGTGATGGGACCAAGAAAAAGGGCCTTCTCTGTGGTAGGACCAAGAAGAAGGGACCAAGAAAAAAGTTCTTCTCTGTGATGGGACCAAGAAGAAGGGCCTTCTCTGTGGTAGGACCAAGAAGAAGGGACCAAGAAGAAGGGCCTTCTCTGTGATGGGACCAAGAAGAAGGGCCTTCTCTGTGGTGGAACCAAAAAGAAGCCTTCTCTGTGGTAGGACCAAGAAGAAGGGACCAAGAAGAAGGGCCTTCTCTGTGGTAGAACCAAAAAGAAGCCTTCTTTGTGGTAGGACCAAGAAGAAGCACCTTCTCTGTGATGGGACCAAGAAGAAGGGCCTTCTCTGTGGTAGAACCAAAAAGAAGCCTTCTTTGTGGTAGGACCAAGAAGAAGCACCTTCTCTGTGATGGGACCAAGAAGAAGGGCCTTCTCTGTGGTAGAACCAAAAAGAAGCCTTCTTTGTGGTAGGACCAAGAAGAAGCACCTTCTCTGTGATGGGACCAAGAAAAAGGGCCTTCTCTGTGGTAGGACCAAGAAGAAGGGACCAAGAAGAAAGGTCTTCTCTATGATGGGACCAAGAAGAAGGGCCTTCTCTGTGGTAGGACCAAGAAGAAGGGACCAAGAAGAAGGGCCTTCTCTGTGGTAGAACCAAAAAGAAGCCTTCTTTGTGGTAGGACCAAGAAGAAGCACCTTCTCTATGATGGGACCAAGAAGAAGGGCCTTCTTTGTGAGAGAACCACTGCCATAATTGTTTAAGATCAGAAATGTGAGCTTTTCCTCTCCGCTACCAGCCACGACAGAAACAAACCGAATCATCACCAATATCCTCTCAATCCAGGTTTTAAAGAAAGTGTAATAATGAATTACTGCGATATCCAAGAGGATAAAATGAAAGGGCGGTATTGTTATTTATCTGCCATTTCTTTCTTAAAGATTAGATTGCTCTTCTTCAACTGAAGTCCTCCAGATATTCTGAACTTCACCCGCCATATCTTCTACCCGACACAAATCGAAATCCAGCCCATCGGGAGAGAGGTATGCTGAGGAAGGCTGATGTATATTTTTTAATATAGTGAAATAAGAGAGGAGAATTAAAGATTAAGTGGGAAAGCTAGAGCTAAGATACACAGTCAGAAATAATTAGAAGCTTGAAGATTGGAAAAAAATTTTTTTTTCAATAACGGCCCGAAGGCTGGAGTTGCAGAAACAACAGGAAAAAATTCACTGCTTAAGCAGCGAAGTTCAAAAGAAGGAAGGAAGATCAACTTGGTTATGTTAATTTTACTTCTGCAAGAAATGGGGTGAAGTAGAGAAAGAAGAACGGATGAAATAAATAAAAAACCTAATTGATAGGCGAAGTTTTCAGTGGGTCCGTTTTAATTATCTGTGATTTTTATTTATTTCTTTCCTCCACCATTAAATCATGCAGCAAAATAAGGAAAAAAGAAAGAAAGAAAGAAAGAAAGAAAGAAAGAAAGAAAGAAAGAAAAAGAAAGAAAGAAAGAAAGAAAGAGAACTGATTGTAGGAGAAGATCAGGCTAACCCCAAGGGAGGGGTCAAACACATCATCAGTCAAGAGTCCCTGCGCACCAATAACAGTTTGAAGTCCCGTTCAATGGGGAAGCTAGGTTCACTTAACAACCGATGAACTGTAGCAATTCACTTAAGAACCGTGGCAAGAAAGGTTGCAAAATGGGGCAAAATTCATGCAACAAACGTTTCCCTTCGCAACTGAAATTTTGGATTCGATTGTGGACGTAAATCGAGGACTACCTGTAACACAGTGGTGAAATGTAAAATTCGTTACTACCGGTTCTGTGGGTGTGGCTTGGTGGTGGTGGGTAATGTGACTGGATGGGCGTGGCCAACTTTTTTTTTTAAAAAGATTTTTTTCTACAACCTCTTCGGCTTTTAAAAGGCTCCTCTGACAATTGCAGCTGAGCCATGCGATCATCAGAAACTTTTTTTCTTTTAAAAGCATTTTTTCAGCTGAAGAAAAAGTGCTTTTAAAAGTAAAAAAAAAACATCTGATGATTGTACAGCTCAGCTGGGCATGAGGGGGGCAGGGATTTTTGCTACTGGTTCTCCGAACCACCCGCCGCCATCACTACCGGTTCAGGTGATCCGGTCCAAACTGGGAACATTTCACCCCTGCTGTAACAACACAATTATAGGCTGGATAAGACCCAATCTGGTGCAGCAGTTAAGGCACCAGGCTAGAAACCAGGAGACAGTGAGTTTTAGTCCTGCTTTAGGCATGAATTCAGCTGGGTGTCCTTGGGCCAGTCCTTCTCGCTAAGCCCTGGGAAAAATGCCAGAACAACCCAGTACTGAAAAAGTTGCCAAGAAAACTGCAGAGAATAGTCCAGGCACTTGCCAGGGGTCAAGACTGATTCAAAGGCATCGTTGTCATCATCATCATCATCATCATCATCATCATCATCTAGATCAGTGGTAATCAACCTGGTCCCTACCGCCCAATAGTGGGCGTTCCAGCTTTCATGGTGGGTGGTAGGGGGTTTGTCCGATACTGAAGCACTTTCCTTTTTTAAAAAATGTAATTGACTTTTTAAAAAAATTTCATAGCATTATTTAAAAACATTTTCATTAGGTTTTCATAAAATTCCCCGTGACAATTTAAATTTCTGAAAATATATTATTTGTATCACCCGCGCATAAGTTTAGTTCGCGTTACGTAAGTGAAACTAAGTGGCGCTATAGTGCGACCGCAAACAAAAGAGCCTCGTCCCAGAATAGCTCACGCATCTCCCCCCCCACACCACCCAGCTGTAACAGACAAGCAGAGCTGGTAGCTGGCTCCCCCGCAAACCCAATCCACGATGCGCGAGAGGCATGCGCATACGATGATACATGGCGCATTACTGTGGAACCGGTGGGCAGTTAGAAAATTTTTCTACTAACAGAGATACAAAAGTGGGAGGTGGATATAAAAAGGTTGACTACCCCTGATCTAGATGGACTTCCCTTTCATCGGATCAGATACTTTCCAGGGATCAGATCAGGGGTGGGTTTCACTTACCTTTACCACCGGTTTGCTGTGCGCGCGCATGGTTGCTTCATGCACGCTATCCACTCATGCGCGCGGCCTCCTGCACATGCCCTTCGCTCGCTCGCACGCCTTCCGCGCATGTGCCTGGCCTCGAAAATGTGCCTAAATAGCATGACTTGGAGCCAGGGTTGGTGGCCAGGCTCACCCGCGATCTCTGCTACCGGTTCAGATGAATCGGTACGAACCGGCTGAATACCACTTCTGGTTCAGATGTTCTTGCCCCTCAAGAACTATTGACATCGGTCCCCAAAAGTTTAACCTTCCTTTTTTTTTTTTTTTTGACAGCCCTTCAAAGGACTGTTGGTTTTGCTCGTACAGAGTTTGTTTTACGTCAGCTCTTGGCTGTTAGACACAGCCTGGGTACCAATTTTTATTGGCAGAAAAACTGAGTTTAGACAATGCAGTTTAATCTTTAAAAAGAGGGTCATTAAAATGATGCATGTTTCGGTAAGGAAAGCATTTTTAAACTGGCTAATTGCATTGGACAAAAATCCAGCAGACAAAAAGTAATTATTTCAGAATTTGTAGCCCTCTGCTAGCTGCAGAGCACAAAAAATGCACCCTTCTCAACCCTAAAGGTCTCCTGCCTTTACCTTGCTATTGGGATTCTTGAAACTTATTTGGGGCTGCAGAAGGGAAGGGACTTGCAATTTAATAAAGGTAATCTATTACTTATTTTGATAATGACAGTCTTCTGTAATGCTGTCATTCTTATTTCCCCATTCCAGAAACAACTTGGCATTAAAAAAAAAATATTAACTTAATAAACAAAATCTCTTTACCTTTCTGGCTCATCAGTCAAAATTGCCATTTTGATTTATCAAGTAGATAATAGTTAATTAATTAATATTCTTATTAAACCAATTAAAGCCTACAGTACTTGTCAACATACTAAGGTGAATTATAAGAAGGAACAGGAGGAGGGGGAAGGGGAAAAGGGAGGAAAGGGAGGGATGAAGGGATGAAGGGAAAAGGGAGAAGGGAGAAAGGAAGGAAGGAAAGATTCAAGAAAGATAAGCTACTTAGTTTGGGCATCTGAAGGCCTGGAGGAATATTGTCCATGGGGTGGGTTGGACATAACTTCGTAACTAAGAACAACACACTAATAAAACTGTCATCATGACTTTTAATTGAATAAAATGGTACAGGGCAACAATTTTTCAATCAAGGTACCTCAAGTTGGCCAACCTACAAAATAGGTCCAAAATCTGAGACCCATAATTCCCAAGGAATGAAATTTCAGAAAATTGTGGCTGCTTCAGTGCTGCTGGCTGTTGCTATACTGCTAAGAGGCTGCTCTGGTCCCAGGAGCTTCACTTTCAATGTTTTGTGACAGTTTCCCAGGCAGTCTCACAATCCCCCTCACTCCCTTTGAAGGAAAGGAGAAGGAAGGAGAGAGAGAGGGAGGGAGGGGGAGGAGGGAGGAGGGAGGGATGGAGGGAGAGGGAGGGAGGCTGGGAAACAAAGAAGGAGGGAAGGAGGAGGGAGGGAGGGAGGGAAATTTCTGATGCTCCTTGTCAGCTTCCCACAAGGAAACACAATGGGGAGGCTGGCAAAAATTCAGAAATCGCTCCTTAGTCTGCTTCCTGCTTTTTGGCTCATCTTTGGTCATTCTGTTTCTCTGTTTAGGTAAGGAAATATTTCTGAAACAATGACTCAAGAGGACACGGATTGCCTAGTGGCTTGTAAAAATGAGACCAATTGACGTAATAACTTGGAATTTGGCATCACTGAACTATTTCAGAGAGGTCAATAAATATTTTACACCAAAGTGTTTTAACAGACACTAAACTAACACAGTTACTCTTTTTACTCCAATATTCAAAGAAGTTTAATACCTTTTTTCTTGAGGGGCCTAACAATATTTAATTTAATATTACAAACTTGGTGCCTGGCACATATTTGTGATAGTTGCAACATCCTGGAGTCATGTGATTGCTATTTGTGATCTTTGCGTTTCTGATAATCAGAATCAATGGGGAAAGCTGGAATAATTTAATGGCTGTGTGATTCCCTTAATAACTGCAATGATTCCCTTATCAATTGTGGCAAAAAGGGTCATAAAATTATGTGCAACTCACTTAATCACCTTGCTTAGCCAAAAAAATAAAATAAAAAAATTCTGGTCCTGGAATAAGACAGTTGGAAGGGACCTTGGAGGTCTTGTAGTCCAACCCCCTGCTCAGACAGAAAACTGCCCCTTTATTGCTCCAAATTTTCCCCAAGCCAGGGGTCGGCAACCTTAAACACTCAAAGAGGAATTTGGACCCGTTTCCCACAGAAAAGTCTTTTTAGAGACATAAGAACCAATTGTGGTCTTACGTCGAGGATCCCTTTATAGTTAGACCAGCCAAGAAAATTCCAAATTTGCTCTAGAAAGCGCGATCGACATGAGCATTTTGAAAAATCTTCCTCTCCTGAAAGTAAACCCCCTGGAACGAAAACTTGAAAGGAGACCAAACAATGAATGAAAGAAAGAAAGAAAAAGAAAAGTTGAGAAGCATTTATTTTCGCTGGTGTCTTGGCGTGAAAAATGAACGCTTCTTAGCACCTGGTGATTTGTTGTATAAATGTTAACATTTGCCCGAGTCCCCGATTTGGCTTCCAGCTGAGGGGTTCATTGTTCATCGTTGCGTTGCTGTGTGTGATTCGGCCTCATTAAGTAGTGCTTTTTCTCCCTGCAGGCCCCGTCATAAATCTGAAACAAATCCTTCGTAGCAAATGCCGGCCTGGGTATTGCGCAGAAAATCTCCCAAGCCCAAAGGCAGAATGGTGACCAGCAGCAGCTTAAACAGCAGAACCCCCCATTTTACGGTAAGAAAGGAATTGCAGACTGCAGGAACCAGGAGCACAACTCAGGTGACCCCGTGGTTTACACAGGTAAACCTCCAAGTGCTTCAACGACTCTCTAAAACAGGGGTGTCAAACTCAATTTCATTGAGGGCCGCATCAGGGTTGCCTTTGACCTCAGGAGTGGGTGTGGCCAGAATGGGTGTGGCCAGCTTGACACCATTTGTGTCGGAGGTGCCTGTGGTGGCCTCAGCAGGCTCCTGAGCTCCGTTTTCGGCTGCGACAGCCTCCTGCAACCCTCTGCCTGCGAAAATGGCGCTCGGGAGAGCTGCACACAGCACTCTGCCAGCAAAAACAGGCTCCTGAGCTCCGTTTTCGACTGCGACAGCCTTCTGCAACCCTCTGCCAGCGAAAACAGCGTTTTTGCTGGCTGAGGCACTGCGGGCCACTCCTTCATTGTTTCCAGGGTATCCCCCTGAAGCAGATCTAAGCACCCCGTGGGCCAGATCCAGTCCCTGGGTCTTGAGTCTGACAAATGGATGCAAAGGTCTAGCTGTCTGCAAGGAATATAAATCCTTCCATTCCCCACTATCCTATCAGAGCTGAAGAAGCTTCTTGGATGAGAAGCGAAATGTCTTCAAAGGAAAAAACAAGAAAGTCCAGTTTTTACCTGAAAAAAAAAACCACCCTTGGGACAACCATGACCTGGATGATTGAGAATCTCTACAGACTTTTAGCTGTATAGTTTGGGATGAAGACCCTTTGAATGGTGTTGGGAGTAGGAATGGATTTCCAGAGGGAGTGGGAATTTGCAGACTATAGGAACCTGTTGTGCCTCGCCCGCCCCCCTCTCCTCAGCCGGGCCCCTCCCATCTCCTGTTATCTGAGCCAGAGACTGATAGTGAAGAAGAATGGCCTGGCATGCCTCCAGCCCCCAGCCCTGGCACCATGCCCAGACAGACTGAGCAAACAAATCTCCTTCCTACAGTGTGTGAGCAAGAAGCCAGCCACGAGCTAGAATTGCCGGCAGCTGAGCAGGACAAAACGTGGACAGATCCCCGCTTCCAGAGAATGGAGAGGCGACGTCAGCAAAAGGAAGGGAGGGGCAGGCCTGGATAAGTGCCGAGTCATGGAGCCACACCCCATGGCCTATATAAAGGATCTGCTTTTTGGCATTCCTTGAGTCAGGCAAAGTCTCATCTGGTTGCTGAAGTCACACCTTGGATTCCTGCCTGCCCTGAGAACTCTGACAGGAATTTGGCAAAGCTGCAGAGGCTTCGTGGCCACGCTGGATACAGACTTCCCAGACCCAGCTGTCAGAGGAGGAGTGGGACACGGCAGAACCAGAAGCACCACTCAAGTGACCCTGAGGACACAGATAAACCTCCAAATGCTTCAACAGCCCTTTTAAAGGATGCAGATGACCAGCTGTGTGCAAGGAATATAAATCCTTCCATTACCCACTGTCAGAACTGAAGAAGCTTCTAGGATGAGAAGCGAAACGTCTTCAAAGAAGAAAATACCAGAAAGTCCAGTTGCCTCCTGAAAAAGGAACCAACTTTGCATGGTTGTCACAAAGAAAAACCTTTGCGACAACCATGACCTGGATGACTGAGAATCTCTACAGACTCTCAGTAACAATGGACTTATTTCTAAATTTTGTCTCTACAGAACAGGAGAAGCACAGCTGCCTCCGAGATCTCAACATCTGTAGCGGCTCCATCCACATCAGCCTCTGATTCTCTCCCTGAAAGGATTACAGGTAGTCCTCAGTTTATGACCATAGCTGAGCCTGAAATTTGTGCTGCTAAGCAAGACAGTGGTTAAGTGAGTTTTATCCCATGTTATGACCTTTCTTGCCAGAATTGTTAAATGAATCACAGCAATTGCTAAATTGATAGGGTGGGAACCAGGCTTATACAGATAGTCCTCGTGACTTATGGTCACAACTGAGCTCCAAGTTTATGCTGCTAAGCAAGATGGTGGTTAAGTGAGTTTTGTCCCATTTTATGGCCTTTCTTGCCACAGTTGTTAAGTGAACTGTGGCAGTTGCTAAGTTAGGACGCTGCAACTCTCATAAATACATGCCAGTTGCCGAGTGTCTGAATTTGGACCATGTGATCATGAGGATTCTGCAACCAGTGGTGGGATTCAGCCGGTTCGGGCGGGTTCAGGTGAACCGGTAGTTAAATTGCTGACTGGCTCTGCCCCACCCCTTCCAGGAGTTCCCACGTGCCCTATTTTGGCTCCCAGGTAAGTGCAGGGAGGCCTCCTACGCCCAAAATAGGGTACGGGGTGTATGGTGCCCCCTGTGGCCCATTTTCACTCCGAGGAGGCTTCAGGGAGGCCTACTAGGCCCAAAATGGGGGATGGGGGGCAGGGGTGAAATGCTCCCGGTTTGGAGCGGCTCGCCTGATCCGGTAGCAATGACGGCTGCCGGTTCGGAGAACCAGTGGCAAAAATCCCTGGCCCCGCCCCCCTGCCTCTGCTGAGCCGCACCATCAGCAGAGTTTTTTTTTTTACTTTTTTTTTATTGAAAAAGTTTTACAAAGACAAAATTTTTAATCCATTGTTCCCCCCCACTTTCCCCTCCCTCCTCCCTCCTCCTTCTCCTCCCCCCAACCCCCCCCCCGAGACTTCCCAGAACAAAATGCAGGGTATTCTTTTTTATATACTTTTTCTTTACTTTTACGTTTTTTTTTACTTTTAAAAGCAGTTTTTCTTCAGCCAAAAACATGCCTTTAAAAGTAAAAAAAAGCCTTTGAGGATTCCACTGCTCAATTGAGATCGTCAGAGCCTTTAAATTCTTTTTTTAAACAACCTCTTCAGCGGAAGAGATTGTAAAAAAAAAGTTTTAAAAGGCTCCTGTGGCAATCTCACCTGAATTCCTCATCAGCAGAACCTTAAAAAACATGTTTTCTACAAGCTCTTCGGTCAAAGAGCTTGTAGAAAACCTCCTTTTAAAGAGATTCTAAGGCACTTACCTAATTACTGATCTAATGCATGGCTTTCCCAGCCCAAAATAAGCAGTTTCAGCAGGCAGACAGAATCAGTTGCTAGCTAATCTATTTCCTTAGTGAGCAACTAATCTGCCTGCTTTGCTGGCTGAGGAATTCTGGGAATTATAGTCCACAAACCTTAAAGTTACTAAGGTTGAAGACCCCTGATGTAAAAAATATAAATAAAATAAAATAATAAAATATTTGTTCAGCTTTCTGAGATTTGGTGTGTTTCTGTAGCGGGTCAAACACACAAAATCTCACAAAGCTGTATCTGGCATTTTATGTGTGTGTGTGTGAGAGAGAGAGAGAGAGTCAGTTGTGTTGTGTGTGTGTGTAAAGTGTGAAAGTTGGTTTTTGAGCTTTTTGTGGCTGTCTGAGGTTCCTGCTTGTTGCAAGGGCCATTTTGGGTGAAGTGCAGCTGCTTTTACATTGTGTGTGTGTCAGTTGTGTTGTGTTGTGTTGTGTGTGTGTAAAGTGTGAAAGATGGTTTTTGGTACCACTTATTGTTTTGTATACTTTGTTTATTATTTTTATTATTTATTGTTATTGGCCACGCCCACCCAGTCACCTGACCACCAAGCCACGCCCACCAATTAAGCCACGCCCACAGAACCGATAGGGAAATTTTTTAGATTTCACCTCTGGCGGGGGGGGCATGGCGTGTCCCTCCTCCATGGTCTGTTTTTGTTCCCGGAGGGGTGCAGAAGGCCGAGTGCTGCCTGTTACACCCCCTGGCTATGCCCATCATGGCCACACACCCCAGCCGGTCATTAGGGTAGAAAACCGGTTGTTAAATTATTTGAAACCCAACACAGGCTGCAACAGCCGTAAACGTGAAAAACTTTTTCACAAGTCACTTTTTTCAGCGCTGTTGCAACTTTGAACTCAATGAACAATTTATAAGTCGAGGACTGACCTATACACAAGTCCTGACACTGCAGCGTTGAAGGGAGCCACATGGCTTGCCTTTGCAATCAGCCAGCCAGGCTGTCTCCTTGCCTGCTCGACTTTTCTGTTGCAGAACACAACTAAGCAGAAAAATGACTCTGTATTTTTATCTCCGCCGTTCTCACTCAATCTGATAAAAGAAAATCCTGCTTTCGATGGATTTTTTCTCCCCTTGAAGGAGGAAAATGTTTTGAAGAAAATTTTTTTAACACAGATAGAGATTAAAGTTGTTGCGTTCATTGGGTTTAGGAGACAAAGACATCTGGGGATGTTCCACCTTTAACTGTTTTAGCCACCTCTCAGGTTTCCTTTGGCGCAAATGAAATTCAGAAGACTTTTTTCAGGCAGAGAAATATGGCTGCTGCTTCTCCTTCTCCTTCTCCTTCTCCTTCTCCTTCTCCTTCTCCTTCTCCTCCTCCTCCTCCTCCTCCTCTTCCTCCTCCTCCTTCTCCTTCCTCCTCCTCCTCCTCCTTCGTCTCCTCTTCCTCTTCCTCCTTCTCCTCCTCCTCTTCTTCTTCTTCCTCTTCCCTTCTCCTCCTCCTCCTCCTCCTCCTCCTTCCTCCTCCTCCTCCTTCATCTCCTCTTCCTCCTTCTCCTCCTCCTCCTCTTCTTCTTCTTCTTCCTCTTCCTCTTCCCCTTTTCCTTCTCCTTCTTCTTCTTCTCCTCCTCCTCCGTCTCCTTCTTCTTCCACCTCCTCCATCTCCTCCTCCTCTTCCTCCTCCTTCCCCTTCTCCTCTTCTCCTCCTCCTCCTCCTTCCCCTCCTCTACTGAAGCTATCAAAGCATGATGCAATAACATTCATTTTGTTTCTCAGCCAGTTTGTTGTACATACTGATGTTTATTTGGGCATAGACAGTAGCTGGTCCAAGGTCACCCAATAAGCTAAGCTTCCACACCTGCGGGCGAACTAGAAATCTCCCTGCTCCTAATCCAGCACCTGGACCACTGCAGCTTGCTGACTCTTGGAAGGTAGGATAAACAAGTTATTAAATTGAATGTGTCCATTTTGAATTTAGATGTCATAATTTTAACTTTGCCAATGCATCACTTTTACCGCCTCATTTCTCTGTACCATTTCACACGCTAGGCTTCTTTTCCACTGTCATGTTCCATTCAAGCTTCTCTTACTTACCTTAAGTGGCCTCCACCATTCATAATTTTAGAAAGCAGGAGCATGTGTTCCCCTTCTCAGTTAACCAGCTTTGCTTTTCTAGCAGAAAGATCCAATCTCACATGCCACAAAAGACATTTTTCTCAGCTTCTGATCCCTGCCTATCCCGACTACCCCCAAAACAGGACAAAAAAAAAGCACTCAAAAGTCCAAATGCAGGTGAATCACTTTAGCATATTGTGCCTCTCTGAAAACACGGGAATATCTGATCTGCTAAGAAAGGACCATATTCTAGGACCCATCATTCCAGAACCTGTTTTCCATTCATCCAAGACCTGTTCTCTATCTTTCCAGGATTTATTCTCCATTATTTCAGGACCTGTTTTCCATCAATCTGCGACATGTTCCTCCTCATTTTAGAACCTGTTCTCCATCATTCCAGGACCTGTTCCTGCTCATTCCAGAACATGTTCTCCATCATTCCAAGACCCGTTCTTCATCATTCCAGAACCCGTTCTTCATTATTCCAAGACCTGTTCATCATTCCAGGACCTGTTCCTCCTCATTCCAGAACCTGTTTTCCATCATTCCAGGACCCATTCTTCATCATTCCAGAACCTGCTCCTCCTCATTCCGGGACCTGTTCTCCATCATTCCAGGACCTGCTCTCCATTATTCCAGGACTTGTCCTTCATCATTCCAGGACCTGCTCCTCCTCATTCCGGGACCTGTTCTCCATCATTCCAGGACCTATTCTCCATCATTCCAGGACCCATTCTTCATCATTCCAGAACCTGCTCCTCCTCATTCCAGGACTTGTTCTCCATCATTCCAGGACCTGTTTGTCCTCATTCCAGGACCTATTCTCCATCATTCCAGGACCTATTCTCCATCATTCCACAATGTCTACCTCCTCATTTTAAAACCTGTTCTCCATCATTCCAGGATCCGTTCTCCATCATTCTGGGACCTGTTCTCTGTCATTTCAGAAGGCAGGAAACAAGACAGTGGATCATGGAAAGGCAGATTCTGATTGAATATTAGGAGGTAAATTTTGGTTAAACTTTCTGCAATCAAGATTGAAGCGGTTAACATTAAGTTTAAATTTATTGTTTGCTCTTGTATTGTTGTGATTGAAGCTGAAGTAGTCTTCAACAGGAAGGACATTGCAATAGATGATTCTATGAGTTAAACACAGGTCCTGTCGAAGGCAGCGGAGTTCTAAGTTTTCTAAACCCAATGTTTCAAGTCTGGTGGCATAAGGTATTTTATTGTATTCAGAGGAGTGGAGAACTCTTCTTGTAAAATATTTCTGGAAACGTTCAATTGTATTAATGTCCAAAATGAGGTATGGGTTCCAGACAGGCGAGCTGTATTCAAGAACTGGTCTAGCAAATGTTTTATAAGTTCTGGTTAGTAGTGTAGTGTTTCTGGAGAAGAAGCTACGTAAGATTAGGTTTACAATTCTTAAAGCCTTTTTTGTGATGTAGTTGCAGTGGACTTTGGCACTCTGCCCAGTTGCTGAGTGGGCATGACCAGGTGGGTGTGTCGTAGTCTGCCCCCTGCACCACGGTGGGGTGGGTGTGTTTTCGCCCTCCCTGGGCTCCGGAGGCTATCCTTGAGCCTTCAGGAGGGCAAAAACAACCTCCCCAGGCTCCCGAACTTCCAGTAGCCCCATTTTTCACCTTCCCCAAACCTCTGTGTGCGCCCTGCACTTACCTGAATTCAAAACAGGCCATGTGGGGAGGGGACGGGTGGGCGGGGCCAGCCAGGAGTGGGATTTGTGGGTTCTCCGAACTGCACAGAATCTTAGCTAGAGGTTCTCCTGAACCCCTGTGAATCCCCAGCAGCCCACTCCTGCCCCGACCTATAATTATTCCCTTTTATTGATAATCCTCTCTATTTCTTTAAAAATCAGAACTGGAGACGCTGGCGATTAAACCTGGGATTGTCTGTATAAAATAGTTTTCTTCCGAACTACAAGCCTTCCATCCTCTCAGTCCTTCTTACCTATCCTGGTTTGATTTTATCTTCCATTTCTTCATATTCACTTGGTTGGGAAAAGACCTAAAACACCCCCTGGAAAGTCTAATCAGGGACTCGAGCAAATGCTAACATCATTTTTCACCAGCCAAATAAATGCCATTCTCCTTATTTTCTCAGCATTTGGCATTATTCCAAGATAATGTCTCATTCTGCTGGGCCTTGATTAATAGTTAACAAGGATTATATTTTCCCCCAAATGCTAACTTTTACGCACCTCATAAATCAGGGGAGGGCAATCTATGGTTTGCATAGATGGGCATCACTGTACAGTATCAGCGGATGGAATAGGAAACAATTGTACTTTCACATCGATTCTTTAAAATGTCTATAATATCACTCTCAAATTAAAAAAACAAACAAAGCAAAGGTGAAAAAAATCTGATTAGAAAAATCCCACATACATTGACAACTGCTCTTAATATGCCAATGGTTTAATTATAGTATAGGTCTTCTTTCCTCTCACTGCCATGTGCTATTTTTCATGACCATCAACCTTCCTAATAGGATCAAGTCAAATTGAGATACCAAATCGATTAAAAACATCAGAACTGGGGAGCCACCCATTAAGGAACTCCCCCCTGGCTTACGTCAAGTGCCTGATCTTCGGACCTTTCGTCGTGAGCTAAAAACATATTTATTCATTCAAGCAGGACTGGCATAAATAGTTGATTTTAAATTGGGGTGTTAGTAATATTTTAAATTTTTAAATCTTTTAAATTACCGGCCGTTTAGTAATAGTTTATTTTAATTTCTTTTAATTGTATATATTTTGTATTGTATTCCGGCTGTACACCGCCCTGAGTCCTTCGGGAGAAGGGCGGTATAAAAATTTAATAAAATAAATAAAATAAAATAAAATAAGGAATAATAGAATGATGGAGTTGGAAGGGACCTTAGAGGTCTTCTAGCCCAACCCCCTGCTCAAGCAAGAAACCCCATACCATTCCAGACAAGCGGCTGTCCAGTCTCTTCTTGAAAACCGCCGCTCAACTTCTGGATGCAAGGACAAGAAGCAATGGATGGAAACTAATTAATGAGAGAAGCAACTTAGAACTAAGAAGAAATTTCCTGACAGTCGGAATAATAAATCAGTGGAACAATTTGCCTCCAGAAGTTGCGAATGCCCCAACGCTGGAAGTTTTTAAGAAGGTGTTGGATAACCATTTGTCTCAAGTGGTGTAGGGTTTCCTTCCTGGGCAGGGGGTTGGACTAGAAGACCTCCAAAGTCCCTTCCAACTCTGCTGCATTCTATTCTAAGTTGTACCATTGGTTAATTGTTCTCAGGAAATTTCAATTTCCTGACAATTTTAATTGTCAGGAAATTTCTCCTAATTTATAAGAGTTCCCCAACTTTTCTGGTTTTGTGGACTGTGTGTGTGTGGGGGGGGGGGAGGGATTGTTCTGCACAAGCGGCGGGCAAACGCCTGTGTGCACAGCTCCATTTGTGCAGGCAGCATTCACGCCCGCCACTCATGCAAATGGAGCACAGATGCATGTGCTCACCTACTGTTCGTGCACCTGGGGATGTGTGCATGTACGCTCATCTGCTGTTTCTGTGGCCCAGTTTCAAACAGCTGATGGTCCACTAGTGAGCTATTGCCAGAAGTTGGGGATCCCTGTTCTAGGTTACTTCTCTCCTTGATTAGTTTCCATCCATTGTTTCTTGTCTTGCCTTCTGTTGCTTTGGGAAATAACTTGACCCCTTCTTCTTTGTGGCAGCCCCTCAAATATTAGAACACTGCTATCATGTCACCTCCTAGTCCTTCTTTTCACTAGACTAGACAAACCCAATTCTAGGGAACGGCTGTAAGGGTTCCAAGTAACACCCCCAATGAAAGAAGACTCTGAGGCTAGAAGTTCCTCAAAGTTCCATTTTATTAGAGATGTCATATTGGCACGTCTGGGAAAACCCGAATCTGAAAGCTTCCAGATTTTCCCCACCCAAAAGAAACTACAAGTCCCTTCCCCAGCACCCACATGTCCATCACAAGTAAAAAAGATGTTGAGACTGTAGAAAGAGTGTAGAGAAGAGCAACGTGATTAGGGGATGGAGGCTAAAACATGAAGAATGGTTGCAGGAACTGGTTATTTCTAATTTAATGAAAAGAAGGACTAGGGGAGACACGATAGCATTGTTCTGATATCTTAGAGGGTGCCACAAAGAAGAGGGAGTCATGCTATTCTCCAAAGCACCTGAAGGCAGGGCAAGAAGCAATGGGTAGAAACTGATCAAGGAGAGAAGCAACCTAGAACTAAGGAGAAATTTCCTGACACTGAGAACAATTAATCAGTGGAACAACTTGCCTGCAGAAGTTGTGAATGCTCCAACACTGGAGGTTTTTAGGAAGAGTTTGGACAACCAACTAGATGACCTCCAAGGTCTCTTCCAACTCTTGTTATTCTATTCTAAACATGGTCCAATCAATACACCGTCTCAACTGGAGATGCCTCCCAGTCATACCACTCCAGGTGCAGGGCAGGATGTCCTTGACTCTCTGAAAAAAAAATGTTTCTATGGTTAGATCAGTGGTGGGTTTCTACCGATTCGCCCCAGTTCGGGCGAACTGGTAGTGGCGGTGGTGGGAGGCTCCGCCCACCCGTCTGGACATTATCATGGAAGGATCTGTGTATGCGCAGAAGCACCGTGTGCGCTCACAGTTCCAAACCGGTAGCAATGTTAACTGGAACCCACTACTGCATTAGATATCTCCTCAACTCCATGCAATCCCCCGCTCCCAGTTTCCCACAGCACTAAATATGGCAACCCTGAAGATCCAAAGTAAAAGATGGCTTCCAGGACTGACAACGGCGATCCTAAACCTCTTCCCCTGTCTCTAATCCAGCTTTGGGCTGGACTGCCTCTTGTCTCCACTCTCCCTTTTCTTGCAGTCTGCTCCTTTCTTCCTGGGAAGCCTCTCTGTGATCCGGTCGGACGAATCTCCGGTTTGGTGTGGCAAAAAATAAATCCCCACTCCCAGCGCTTGTGTTGATTGCATTAAATCTTTACGCCAGAGGCTAGATGGACAGAGGCTTCATTTAACGCCGCGGTTCCGAAAGGCGAATTTTCAGGCTTTGTGTAAAATTAAAGCGCAACGATGACTCTCGTCTCCTCTCTTGATTGTGTCACTAAAGAACTGTGCGTGATGTTTCATTAACTCATTTAAAAGAAAAATAATAAGAAGAAGAAAAAGCGAAGCTGCCCTAAATATCTTCTTTCTGGGTGGGATTTTGCTTCCAATATCAAAAGGGTTGATGGCACAGCCTTTTTTTTTCTCCCCCTCCCCTTTTTCTTTCTTTCTTTCCAGGCCGAATTGTGCCTGTGTCAAATGATGAATTACGTTCATTTGGAAGTTCTATGCAGGGTATATAAATAGTTGGCTTAGACTTCATTACCATATTTCATGACCGGAATTGTTGGCTCCTGTTCACCGTCGTTATCGTTTTGCCCTAGACGACCTCTTTGACTTTGTCATGGTGATATATTCTTAGCCCTCCGTGGCCCTGTTCCTCGGCTGTCACAAACAGGGCTTCATCGTGATTATTTCTTCTGTCCCGTGTTACAGCTAATAATCTATTTGTCTTAATTGCTAATCATGTCTATTAGCGAAAGTATTTGGAGGGGAGCAACTCATTGCCAACTGCTTTGGCAAAATGGTCTAAGACAGCGGTTCTCAACCTATGGGTCGGGACCCCGTTGGGGGTCGAATGACGATTTGCCAGGGGTCGCCTAAAGACCGTCGGAAATATGGGAAGTATACTTGCGAGTCGAAGAATCGCGCTCCAATGGTTGACTCCACAAGCCAGCTGCAGGCTCTTCAAATCTCTAGCCGAATTCGGCTTCAGGCGCGATGAATTAAAAAAAGAGAGAAATCTTTGCTCTGATGTCTCCCTCTCAAGCCAGCTGCAGTCACTCCCAATCGCTAGCCTAATCTGGCTTCAGGCACGATAAACTTAATAGGGGAGGAGTCTCCACTTTAATGCCTCCGTCCTCAAGGCAATTGCAAGCAGTTCAGATCGCTAGCCAATACGGCTTCAGGGGCGATAAATTCAAAACGAAAATAATTTTACGGTTGGGGGTCGCCACATCGTGGGGAATTGTATTAAAGGGGTCGCAGCACTATAAAGGTTGAGAACCACTGGTCTAAGATCTGCAGTACAGTTACAGAAGGCCTCGATGTATGACCACAATGGACCCCAAAATGTCTGTTGTTAAGCGAGACAGTTGTTAAGTGAGTTTTATCCAGGCTTCAAAAATTTTAGCAAGAGGTTCTCTGCCTGGTTGCTGGGTAGGCGTGGCCATGGTGGGTGTGGCCTAGTCAGTCTCCTGCACCACGGCGGGGGGGGGGCTTTTTGCCCTCCCAGGGCTCCGGAGGCTTTTCTTGAGCTTCCGGGATGGTGAAAACAGCCTCCCCAGGCTCCAGAGACCCTTCCTGAACTTCCAGTAGGCCTGTTTTTCACCCTCCCCAATCCTCCGTGCATGCCCTGCACTTACCTGCATCCAAAACGGGCCGCATGGGGACTCCTGTGAGGGGCAGGGTGGGGTGGGCGGGGCCAGCCAAGAGTGGGATTTGGGGGTTCTCCAAACTGCACAGATTCTTAGCTGGAGGTTCTCCTGAACCCCTGCAAATCCCCAGCAGCCCATCTCTGGTTATATCCCGTTTTACACCCGTTCTTACCACAGAATAGAATAGAATAGAATAGAATAGAATAGAATAGAATAGAATAGAATAGAATAGAATAGAATAGAATAGAATTTTATTGGCCAAGTGTGATTGGACGCACAAGAAATTTGTCTTGGTGCATATGCTCTCAGTGTACATAAAAGAAAAGATACGTTCATCAAGGTACAACATTTACAACACAATTGATGGTCAATATATCAATATAAATCATAAGGATTGCCAGCAACAAGTTATAGTCATACAGTCATAAGTGGAAAGAGATTGGTGATGGGGACCATGAGAAGATTAATAGTAGTGCAGATTTAGTAAATAATTTGACAGTGTTGATGGAATTATTTGTTTAGCAGAGTGATGGTCTTCGGGGAAAAACTGTTCTTGTGTCTAGTTGTTCTGGTGTGCAGTGCTCTATAACGTCGTTTTGAGGGTAGGAGTTGAAACAGTTTATGTCCAGGATGTGAGTGATCTGCAAATATTTTCACGGCCCTCTTCTTGATTCGTGCAGTATACAGGTCCTCAATGGAAGGCAGGTTGGTAGCAATTTTTTCTGCAGTTCTTACCACAGCTGTTAAGTGAATCACTGCAGTTGATAATAGCCAATGCACTTAGACTTACATGCCACTTCACAGTGCTTACATGCCACTTCACAGTGCCCTCTCTTATGCGGTTTACAGAGTCAGCATACAGGCCCCCCACAATCTGGGTCCTCATTTTATCCACCTCGGAAGGATGGAAGGCTGAGTCAATCTGGAGCCAGTGATACTCGAACTGCCGAACTGCTGGCAGCTGGCAGCCATCAGAATTAGCCTGCAGTACTGCACTCTAACCACTGCGCCACCACGGCTCTTTTTTTTTTTTAATTTGCATTTATATCCCGCCCTTCTCCGAAGACTCAGGGCGGCTTACATTATGTTAGCAATAGTCTTCATCCTATTTGTATATTTATATACAAAGTCAACTTATTGCCCCCCAACAATCTGGGTCCTCATTTTACCTACCTTATAAAGGATGGAAGGCTGAGTCAACCTTGGGCCTGGTGGGACTTGAACCTGCAGTAATTGCAAGCAGCTGCTGTTAATAAGGGGCCTCTGGTGGCTCAGCGGACTAAGTCTGTATGTTATTAACACAGCTGCTTGCAATTACTGCAAGTTCAAGTCCCACCAGGCCCAAGGTCGACTCAGCCTTCCATCCTTTATAAGGTAGGTAAAATGAGGACCCAGATTGTTGGGGGCAATAAAGTTGACTTTGTATATAATATACAAATGGATGAAGACTATTGCTTAACACATTGTAAGCCGCCCTGAGTCTTCGGAGAAGGGCGGGATATAAATTCAAATTAAAAAAAAAAATTAACAGACTGCATTAGTCTGTTGAGCCACCAGAGGCCCTTAAGCTACTTAAATCAGTAACCCGGTTGTTAAATGAATCTGGCTTCCCCACTGACTTTGCTTGATAGCAGGTCACAAAAAGGGATCAAATGACCTGGGATATTGCAACCGTCTTAAGTATGAGTCAGCTGCCAAGCATCCAAATTTTGATCATATGACCATGGGGATGGAGCAAAAGTCGTAACTCTGAATAACGGCCACATTTTTCAATGCCGTTGTAACTTTGAATGGTCACTAAACAAACTGTTGTAAGTTAAGGACTACCTGAAGGTAGGACAGTCTTCCCATACCTATGCCTGTCGATAGGATGGATACATAAGACACAGAATTCCTGATCTGCACGGGTGTAAAATTCTGAGAAATACAGTACAACAACTCTGGCCTGGAAAAATAATTTGCAAAATATAATAGCAATAGCACTTAGATTTATATACCACTTCACAGTGTTTTATAGCCCTCTCTAAGCAGTTTACAGAGTCAGCATATTGCCCCCCAACAATCTGGGTCCTCATTTTACCGACCTCGAAAGGATGGAAGTGTAAATTAACCTTGAACCAACCAGGATCGAACTCCTGACAGTGGGCCTGCATTCTAACCACTGCGCCACCATGGCTCAAAGATTCAGGAAGAATATTCTATAATATTGGCTGACCAACCGCACTCAACGTGTAGTCCTCAACGGAACTACATCCACATGGAGGGAAGTATGCAGTGGAGTACCCCAAGGCTCTGTTTTAGGCCCAGTACTCTTCAACATCTTCATCAATGACTTGGACGAGGGGATAGATGGGGAACTCATCAAATTTGCAGATGACACCAAGCTGGCAGGAATAGCCAACACTCCAGAAGATAGGCTCAAGTTACAGAAAGATCTTGACAGACTTGAACATTGGGCGCTATCTAACAAAATGAAATTCAACAGTGAAAAAAGTAAGGTTCTACATTTAGGCCAAAAAAACAAAATGCACCAGTACCGTATATGTGGTACCTTGCTCAATAGTAGTACCTGTGAGAGGGATCTTGGAGTCCTAGTGGATAACCATCTAGATATGAGCCAGCAGTGTGCAGCAGCTGTTAAAAAAGCCAACACAGTTCTGGGCTGCATAAACAGAGGGATAGAATCAAGATCACGTGAAGTGCTAGTACCACTTTATAATGCCTTGGTAAGGCCACACTTGGAATATTGCATCCAGTTTTGGTCGCCACGATGTAAAAAAGATGTTGAGATTCTAGAAAGAGTGCAGAGAAGAGCAACAAAGATGATTAGGGGACTGGAGGATAAAACATATGAAGAACGGTTGCAGGAACTGGGCATGTCTAGTTTAATAAAAAGAAGGACTAGGGGAGACATGATAGCTGTGTTCCAATATCTCAGGGGCTGCCACAAAGAAGAGGGAGTCGGGCTGTTCTCCAAAGCACCTGAGGGTAGAACAAGAAGCAATGGGTGGAAACTGATCAAAGAAAGAAGCAACTTAGAACTAAGGAGAAATTTCCTGACAGTTAGAACAATTAATAAGTAGAACGACTTGCCTTCAGAAGTTGCGAATGCTCCAACACTGGAAATTTTTAAGAAAATGTTGGATAACCATCTGACTGAGATGGTGTAGGGTTTCCTGCCTGGGCAGGGGGTTGGACTAGAAGGCCTCCAAGGTCCCTTCCAACTCTGATGTTATGTTATGTTATGTTAATATAGATGGGTGGGAAATAAATTTAATAATAATAATACACTTGAATGCTCTTGGCCTTGACAAACTCACCACCAGTCAATTGCAAACGGCAGCTTTACTTGGAACAGCTTACAACCTGCGACGAGATTTCTAACACCCTAAAGCATCCACATCTGTCTATCGCAGGTCCTTGGGAAGGACTCAGTAAGTGGATAAAAATGCCAAATTCAGCCTGAACCTGGCTGACAGTCTGCTGAACCATAATAATAATAAAGGAGCCACAACGGTGCATTGAATTCCATTCCATTGAGGACCTGTATACTGCACGAATCAAGAAGAGGGCCGTGAAAATATTTGCAGATCCCTCACATCCTGGACATAAACTGTTTCAACTCCTACCCTCAAAACGATGCTATAGAGCACTGCACACCAGAACAACTAGACACAAGAACAGTTTTTTCCCGAAGGCCATCACTCTGCTAAACAAATAATTCCCTCAACACTGTCAAACTATTTACTGAATCTGCACTACTATTAATCGTTTCATAGTTCCCATCACCAATCTCTTTCCACTTATGACTGTATGACTATAACTTGTTGCTGGCAATCCTTATGATTTATATTGATATATTGATCATCAATTGTGTTGTAAATGTTGTACCTTGATGAACGTATCTTTTCTTTTATGTACACTGAGAGCATATGCACCAAGACAAATTCCTTGTGTGTCCAATCACACTTGGCCAATAAAATTCTATTCTATTCTATTCTATTCTGAAAGATCGTAAAGAAATACCATTTGCCTGCAAGTAAAAACTGGTTGGACATCAAAATAGACAAACTGATAGAAAACGAGGAAGCTGAAATACACTGGGACTTCACAAGTTCAAACAGACAAGCACCTGCCATGTACCCTATGACTATATACAATAGCACACACCCCAAACTTAACAATTGTCAAGGAGAAAGACAAAAAAAAAGTCTAGATGGTGGAGATACAATAGCACACAATAGATTTAAACTTAATGTGAACCGCTCCAATCTTGATTGTAGAAAATATGACTTCAGTAACAGAGTTGTTAATGCCTGGAATGCACTACCTGACTCTGTGGTCTCTTCCCAAAATCCCCAAAGCTTCAAACAAAAACTGTCTACTATTGACCTCACCCCATTCCTAAGAGGTCTGTAAGGGGCCTGCATAAGAGCACAAGCGTGCCTACCGTTCCTGTCCTATTGATTCCTTTCATTATATCCAATTAATATAGTTATTACATGCTTATACTTATATATACTGTTGTGTTTGACAAATAAAAATAAATAAAAATAAAAAATAAAAATAAAAAATAAATACAGTGCCTGTAGACAGCAGAAGAGAAGAGAAAGAACTGGAGAAAAAAAATCACAAAATATGAAGACCTGCAAATAAAAGTAGAGCAACCGTGGAAAAATAAAAGCAAAGGTAGTAGCAATAGAAACAGGGACCTTAGCTGCAATCTCAAAACACCTGGAGAGCAGCATCAATATTGACAAAATTACCATCACTCAATCACTAAAGGAAGCTTTACACGGAACAGTAAATACCTGCCACAATATCAAATGAGAACATCTGCCTATCCAAAGTCTTTGGGAAGAATTCAAAAAATGCCGAATCCAGTCTGAACATCTGGCTGACAGTGGAATGAACAACAACAACAACAACAATAATAATATAAGGAGAATAGAATGAACGGAATAGAATTTTTTTAATTGGCCAAGTGGGATTGGACACACAAAGAATTTGTCTTTGGTGCATATGCTCTCAGTGTACATAAGAGAAAAGATACCTTCATCAAGGTACAACCCTTACAACACTTAATGATAGTCATAGGGTACAAATTTAACACTTTATGATACAACACTTAATGATAGTCATAGGGTACAAATTTAACACCTTACGATACAACACTTAATGATAGTCATAGGGTACAAATTTAACACCTTACGATACAACACTTAATGATAGTCATAGGGTACAAATAAGCAATCAGGAAACAATCAAAATCAATATATATCGTAAGGATACAAGCAACAAAGTTACAGTCATACAGTCATAAGTGGAAGGAGATGGGTGATAGGAATGATGAGAAGATTAATAGTAGTGCAGACATAATATAATATAATATAATATAATATAATATAATATAATATAATATAATATAATATAATATAATATAATATAATATAATATAATATAATATAATATAATATAATATAATATAATATAATATAATATAATATAATATAATATAATAATATAATATAATATAATATAATATAATATAATATAATATAATATAATATAACAACAGAGTTGGAAAGGACCTTAGAGGCCTTCTAGTCCAACCCCCTGCCCAGGCAGGAAGCCCTACTTAGTAAATAGTTTGACAGAGTTGAGGGAATTGTTTGTTTAGCAGAGTAATGGCATTCGGGAAAAAAACTGTTCTTGTGTCTAGTTGTTCTGGTGTGCAGTGCTCTGTAGCGTCGTTTCTCCAACTTCTCGGACCTCAGGGACCACTAAATTCATAATTTTAAATCCCGAGGATCACTAATATGATTTTTTAAAAAAAAGATAAATAGTATTTAGTACAATATAAAAAATGAAAATGATTTTTCTGTGGACCACCAAAATTTTCTCGTGGACCACCAGTGGTCCACGGACCACTGATTGGTATCCATTGGTTTTGAGGGTAGGAGTTGAAACAGTTTATGTCCAGGATGTGAGGGATCTGTAAATATTTTCACAGCCCTCTTTCTGATTCGTGCAGTATACAGGCCCTCAATGAAAGGCATAGAGAAAGGTAACCAGTGCATCTAAGGCTATCACTACTATCACTACAGAATGTTCTAAGAGAATTTATGCCAACGAGAATTAAAAGCACCTCAGGTCCTTCAAAGCATTCTTCTGTAATCCCAAATGATTCTGCAAACAGTGGAGACTCTTAAAAGCTGAAGCTTTGACCTGAAGATGTATGCTTTCTCTAAGCACATGATCGTCGATTTGATATGCTTCCTGCACAGGGAAAAACGCACAAGACTCTGCAGGGAAACTGTAAGAATTTGAGCCACACTTGGGGTATATGTATGTCGAAAACTCTGAAGAAGCTTCTTGGGTGAGAAGCGAAACGTCTTCAGAGAAAAACCAGAAAGTCCAGTTGTCTCTTGAAAAAGCACCTTTGGGACAACCATGCTCTGGATGACTGAGAATCTCCATCAGTCAATTGCCAAAGACGGCTTTAATTGGATCAGTGGTGATATCTTTAACACAGGGGTGTCAAACACAAGGCCCGGATGTGGTCGGATCCGGCCAGTGGGGCTATCCTGGAAAATGTAAGGGGCTGGTCCGCGTCGCTTCCGCCTGGTCTACCCAATGCGAAGAGGAAACATGCCAGCAGTTTTGGGAGTGGTGTCAAGCTGGCCACACCCACCCAGTTGGCCACGCCCACCCAGTTAACCACACCCCACCCAGTCAGGGCCCCCCTTCCGCCGCCCCCCCCCAACAAGGTCAACCACAGCACTGATGTGGCCCTCAATGAAGAACATTATCAACAGTGGTGGGATTCAAATAATTTAACAACTGTTTTTCTGCCCTAATGAGAGGTGGGTGGGCATGGCCATGGTGGGCATGGCCCAGGGTGATGACAGGCAGCACTCGGCCTCCTGCACCACCTGGGAGCAAAAATGGACCACCTGGGAGTGAAAATGGGCCTAGGATGCTCCACCCTGAAGCCTCCTGGGAGCAAAAATGTTTTGGGTCTAGGAAGCCTCCCTGCACTTACTTGGGTGCCAAAATGGGGCGCATGGGGACACCTGGAAAGGGTGGGGCAAGAAGGATGGGGCCAGCCAGCAATTTAACTACCGGTTCGCTCAAACCAGCCCAAACCGGCTGAATCACATCACTGATCATCAAATATAGACATCTGCCTTTCCCAGGTCCTTAGAAAGATCTCAATAGGTGGATGAAAATGAGAAATCCAATTTGAACATCTGGCTGTCTGCATGACCAGCCACAATAATAATAAGTTTTGGAAAGATCAAATGAATTGAAAAGTTGTATCTGCCGCCCCTTCCACTTTAATGTCCCTTTTTCATTTTTCTAAAACAACATCTTTGTTTTCTTTACTTTATAGTACAATATAAGTGACCAGTTTTTTTGCAATGAGAAGGACATGAATAAATTGATGAAAAAAAATATTGTAAATAAAAGAAACATTTTATTCATTGCAACAATAATACAGAATACACTATAATATGATAAATGCATAATAAAAAACATTTGTAACAATAACATTTTATATTGTAATTATGCTTACATGCCTATTAATTATTATTTAAATGAGTACTTTTCCATTGAACGAATATTTTTTGTCAATGTATCATCTTCTAACAATATATTGGAAATATCTGAACAAGAAATATCCTTCATATTGAATTTTACGGCAAGTGCTGCAGCTAGAGTATCAACATTCAATCTCGATTTCTTACTTTTCCAACAGTCATTAGCAATTGAATAAATAAAATTAATTATTAAAACTGAAACAATAATATAAGCAAATAAACTTGTAAATAAAATTTTACATATTTGGAATTTATTAAATAGATAATGAATTAATAAAACGTGAATTATTGTGCTCACCTGTGTATGATTGAATATTCACTGAGAACGAAGTGAATTTAACGTGTGCATGTGTGCCATGTCGTGTTTTGGTAAGAAGTAAACAAAGCCACTTGCGCATGGCACACTCTCTCAAAACAATTCTCCTGCGCGAAGCGCATGTATCTCATAAGTGTGTCTCACCACACTGTACCAAGCCTTGACGAATCATCATGTCGAATACAAATACGTCACATCACACGCAACGGATCAGATCGGCATCGATCGAGTATGGAGATTTACAGATTAGTCTTCAAATATCGAAAAAGAGGACAAGTAGGAGGACACTTTTCGAGAGAGGACAAAACTTACAAAAGAAGGACTGTCCTCCCTAAAGGAGGACAATTGATCACCTTATTACAGTGAGCATCTTTTAAGGTTTGAAACCATTCCAGTGGTAGATGTAACGTCAGAGCCCGGCTAGACACTGCAGTATATGAAATTCCATTCCATTGTAAAGTCACAATTTTCAATAAGTCAAAATAGGAAAAGGGCATTGCTAAGGGTTTTTTTTTCTTCTTCTTCAAATTCTATCCTCTCTCCCTAAGGCCAAGATAACTATGCCACAAAAACGACAAATTCACCAAGAGAGCAAATGTTCTTGTGAATGATGAATATAATCCACTGCATCTATAGAGCTCTTTATCATTTTAAAGATGAAACATCTTTTCTAATCTCATTATCCTTATCGTGAAAATTGAAATAGCATTTCAACAATTTAAGGGGAATGTGACAAAGAGGCAAACTTTCACGTCGCCCTTAAAGAATTGCTAGCAAGATGTCTCTTCCAACACGCCTCTAAATCTCTGTAGATCGTAAGGCCGCCATGTTAGATATCAGCGGCAATAAATTGTGGAAGGACGTGTGCAGGATGTGGTAAAAAATAAATAAATATCAAAATGTCAGCCAAGATGGTGTGAAGAAGTCCTCCTTATTTCTTTTTGGATGCATTGCATGTGGAATGAACATGAAACACTGGTGGAGCTTCAATTTGTGGCTGCCATCTTGATTTTTCTCTCTGGGCAAAAATCTGCTGGAAAGGAACAAAGATGATTAGGGGACTGAAGGCTAAAACATATAAAGAACGGTTGCAGGAATTTGGGTTTAGCTAGTCTAAAGAAAAGAAGAATTAGGGGAGACATGATAGCAGTCTTCCAATATATGAGAGCTGCCACAAGGAAGAGGGAGTCAAGCTATTCTCCAAAGCACCTGAGGGAAGGACAAGAAGCAATGGGTGGAAACGAATCAAGGAGAGAAGCAACTTAGAACTAAGGAGAAATTTCCTGACAGTTAGAACAATTAATCAGTGGAACAACTTGCCTGCAGAAGTTGTAGGTGCTCCAACACTGGAAGTTTTTAAGAAGAGATTGGATAACCATTTGTCTGAAGTGGTATAAGGTTTCCTGCCTAAGCAAGGGGTTAGACTAGGGGACCTCTAAGGTCCCTTCCAATTCTGTTATTCTAATCTTAGAGGGGAAAGTTTTATTTTGTCACCTTTTTATCTGAGGGGTCCTTGGTGGTTCTTGGTGAGCTCATTTTTGTTTGTTTGTTGTTGAAACAAAAAACTGAAACCAGCACTGATGAGTTACTTACTTTAGGTAATGAAAAACAAGGAAAACAACCAAGCTCAGAGAGTACCAAGGACTCCTCATTTCAACCCTAGGCTACAAATATTCTTATTAGTTTCCATTTTATCTCCTGGCCATTTCTCTGCTTTCTCCTCTCTTTTGCAGAACAGTTTCTGTTTTTCTATTTCATTCTCTGGGCGCTTGAGAATTTCTTTCAGATTTCTCCGGGCCTTTGTTTTTGAGTTGAGATGATATAGTAGCATTCCATTCAATTATTTTCCCATCACTAAGAGTCTCATTTTTCTATCCACACATCCTAGTCTGTTCACACTGCAGAAATCCATCAGCAAAAACTCAGGTACTTCTTGACTTATGACCACCACCAAGATCAGAATTTGCAATGCTAAGCAAGATGGTTATTAAGTGATTCACACTCGATTTTATGACCTTTGCAGTTGTTAAGTGAATCATAACGTCATTATGTGAATCTGGCTTCCCCCATTGATTTTGCTAGTTGGGAGCCAGGTTGAAAATGGAGATCACCTAGGGATTGGGCTAGAAGACCTCCAAGGTCCCTTCCAGCTCAATTCTGGTTCTAAATCATCATTAATATATACCAGTTGCCAAGTGACTAAATTTTGATCATATGACTGTGGGACAGTGGTGAAATCCAATTTTTTTACTATCGGTTCTGTGGGCGTGGCTTGGTGAGCGTGCCAGGGGAAGGATACTGCAATCTCTCCATTCCCACCCCACTCCAGGGGAAGGATATTGCAAAATCTCCATTCCCACCCCACTCCAGGGGAAGGATACTGCAAAATCTCCATTCCCACCCCACTCCAGGGGAAGGATACTGCAAAATCTCCATTCCCACCCCACTCCAGGGGAAGGATACTGCAAAATCTCCATTCCCACCCCACTCCGGAGCCAGCCAGAAGTGGCATTTGCCGGTTCTCTGAACTACTCAAAATTTCCGCTACTGGTTCTCCAGAACCTGTCAGAACCTGCTGGATTTCACCCATGCCATGGGGATACTGTAACGGACATTAGGAGCCGTGGTGATGTAGTGGTTAGAGTGCAGTACTGCAGGCTACTTCTGCTGCCTGCCAGCTGCCTGCAATTTCGCAGTTCAAATCTCACCAGGCTCAAGGCTGACTCAGCCTTCCATGCTTCCGAGGTTGTTGGACCCAAATTGTTGGGGGCAATATGCTGACTCTGTAAACTGCTTAGAGAGGGCTGTAAAGCACTGTAAAGTCTAAGCACAATTGCTATTAGTGTGAGAATTAGTAGTAAACCACTTTTTTCAGCACTGTTATAACTTCAAATGGTGAAGGTAAAGGTATAGGTTTCTCTGTCCAGTTGTGTGTGATGCTAGGGTGCGATGCTCATCTCTGTTTCTTGGCTGAGAGAGCCAGCCTTCTCCGAAGATATTTTCATGGTCATGTGGCCAGCATGGCTATATGCCAAAAGTGAACGGAAGGAACCCTGTTACCTTCCCACCAAAGTGGTTCCTATTAATCTACTTGCACTTGAATGCTTTCAAATTGCTAGGTGGAGCAAGAGCTGCAGCAAGGAATGGGAGCTCACCCAGGGGTGAAATGCTCCCGGTTCGGACCGGATCACGTGATCCAGTAGCAATGGCGGCGGGTGGTCCAAAGAACTGGTAGCAAAAATCCCTGCTCCCCCTCTCCACCCATGCCCAGCTGAGCCGCGCGATCATCAGTGGTTTTTTTTTTTTTACTTTTAAAAGCATTTTTTCGGCCGAAGAAAAAATGCTTTTAAAAGTAAAAAAAAAGCTTTTGATGATTGCACAGCTCAGCTGGGTGCTAGCCAAAAAAAAAAAATGGGGGGGGGGAGAGTCCGTTTTTCCTCCCAGCAGGCTTCCCTGAAGTTTCCCTAAAGCCTGCTGGGAGGAAAAATGGACTCCCCCCCCATTTTTTGGTTTGCCTAGCAAGCCTACTGGGAGGAAAAATGGAGTGTATGTGGGGGAGTTAATTTTTGAGAGAGAGAGAGAGAGAGAGAGAGAGAGAAAGGAGGCAGGGAAGGAAGGAAGGAAGGAAGGAAGGAAGGAAGGAAGGAAGGAAGGAAGGAAGGAAGGAAGGAAGGAAGGAGGAAGGAGAGGAAGGAGGAGAGGAAGGAAGGAGTACAAACCTGGCATTAGACGCAACTTCAGAGGATAATCCAGGTCTGGAAGGGACCTGGAGGTCATCTAGTCCAACCCTGCTCCAGCATGACATTACTAGTAAGTTTCCGTCTTTTTATCCCCAAGTCACATAGCCACACCCACCCAGTCACATGACTCCCACCACCACCAAGCCACGCCCACCAAAGCACGCCCACAGAACTGGTAGCAAAAAAAATTAGATTTCACCCCTGAGCTCACCCCATCGTGCGATGCTCGGGTCTTGTACCTGAGCTGTCAGCTGACAAGTTCGGTGTCTAACTGCTGAGCCATCGAACCCCATAACTTAAAATGACCACTAAACAAATGGTTGTAAATTGAGAACTACCTCTGCTACAGTCCATCCATGAGAAATACTCTTCTCCTACGTGATAAATTTCAAAAGCAAATTCTCTTTTATCAAATTGCTGCACTGAATTTTTTTCCCCTATGTTGAAAAATCTGCGCTACCCCTCCCGGAAAAACCCACACAAATTCAAAACTCATTCTCTATGAAAAATGCATGTGCAATAACCTTGCAGATTGAGCGCTACTACTATTTCTATTACTACTATTATTAGCATATGTTTATCAGGTTTCTGTTCAAAATGCAAGCGTTTGAAATGATGAATGACAGCGTTAAAAGCAAATTCAAATAATTTGTAAGCCACAATACAATTTAAAACAGGGTATAGTAGCATAATTCAGCAGTGATGAAAATAATGTGGAAGTGTCTTGAACGCCTTGTAAAACAGAAACATTTTTAACTAATGGAGAAAACTATACAATGAGGCTTAGACCTTAACGTTGATATTCAGAAAAGGCCTCCAATCTGGGTACCAGTTCTTGAAAAGGAAAATGCAGCCCCATCCAAAATCAATCAAGATAAGTTACTTGATCCCTCAGTGTTGTGGCTCCGGCACCCTGAGCCTGTCCTCATGGAGCAGGATGACTCTGAGAGTGAGGGGGAGGAGCCGACAAGGCCTCCCTCTCCAAGACCCTCCTCTCTGGCTCCGCCCCAGGTTCCAGCTGCAGGCCAGGAGGAGGAGGAGCTGACAAGGCCTCCCTCTCCTGGACTCTCCTCCTCCTCCCTGGCAACGCCACAAGCTCCAGCTGCTGAGGATCAATTCTGGATCGAACTGAGGCAGCGACGAAGAAATAAGTGTGCACAGCAGAGGAAGAGGTGTGGCAGGCTCAGAGAGTGTTGAGTCACAAGCCACACCCCACAGGGGATAAAAGCAGGTGGAGCTGCTATTGGGCTTCATGATGGACAAAAAACTACTCAGCATGTGTTGCAGCTTGGTCGCTCGGGAGTTAAAGGCCTTTCTTTCCTGTAAACTTGGCAACGGGACTTGGACATGAGTGCTTTTATCTCTGTCCGAGATAAAGACTTCAGAACTTGGCAGGCCTCTGCACAGTCGCTGCCAAGTCTTGTGCTTCCTACAGAAGAATCAAGTCTGTGTCAATAAAAGGACTGTGAAACTCGCGTTTCTCCGTGAAGTGGGGGGGGGGAACAGAACACTCAGTCTTATGAGTCCTATTTGACTCATCCAAACTCAAACAGCCTCCAGACACTGATTTGTGGGATCTTTGATGCTCTACAACAGGGGTGTCAAACTCAAGAACTGGGGACCGGATCTGGCCCACAGGGTGCTTAGATCTGGCCCACGGGGCTGCCCTGGAAACAGTGAAGGACCGGCCCGCAGTGCCTCTGCCAGTGAAAATGGAGAGCAGGAGGCACTGGGGATTTTTGCAGTAACCTTCCCCTGGAGTGGGGTGGGAATGGGAGATTTTACAGTATCCTTCCCCTGCCATGCCCACCAAGCCATGCCCACCAAGCCATGCTACGCCCACCAAGCCATGCCCCCAGAACTGGTAGTAAAAAATTATGAAACCCATCACTGATCCTTACGGTCATGCAATCAAAATTCGGATGCTTGGTAACTGACTTATATTTATGATGGTTGCAGTGTCCTAGGGTTTTGTGATCGCTTTTGCAACTTTCCAATGAGCAGAGTCAGTGGGGAAGCCAGATTCAACCGTGTTGCTTAACGTAACAAGTGCAGGGATTAACAAACATGGCAAGAAAGGTCCTAAAATGGAACAAAACTTAGCAATAGAAATGCTGGGCTCAACTGAGGTTGTAAATCAAGGACTACTTCTATTCAACAGTGAAGGTTCTAGCGATGACGACTTGAGGAGGTGTATATAGATTTATTTAACACATTTTTCTCTAATAGAAGCAGCTGCATAGACGTGTCTTGTACAATGTATATTTTTAATGGATATCTTTCCGCATCACAACTCATGGAATACAGGGATGAGAAGCGTTCTTGTGGTTGTTATTATTATGCTTCATCAGATGTTTAGGCTGGAGTTGTCATTTTTATCCACCTGTTAAGTGCTTCCCAAGGACCTGAGATAGACAGATGTCGTAGTCTGATGATGTTAAAGGTATCCTTGAAGGATGTAAGCTTTTCCTAGTAAAGCTGCCTTTTGCAATTGACTGACGGTGGTTTTATCAATGTGGATTGAGTTCAAGTGGTGCTCCAAATGTTTTGGGATTGCATCTCAGGAGCCTATCACTATTAATGCTACTTTCTTTTGCTTATTTTGCCAGGGTTGTTCTACTTCTATTTACATAATTTGATTTTCTCCAATTCTTTCTCTTCTATTCTGTTTTCACCATGTGCTGTCATGTCTACTATCCAGACTTTTTGGTCTTTCTTATCAACAATTGTTAAATCTGGGAAGTTATGTGGAAGACAAATTTCTTGTGTGTCCAATCACATTTGGCCAATAAATAATATTTTATTCTATTCTATTCTATTCTATTCTATTCTATTCTATTCTATTCTATTCTATTCTATTCTATTCTATTCTATTCTATTCTATTCTATTCTTTCTTTTCTATTTCTTCTTCTTATTCTTCGCTTTGTGGCGAAGGTTGTAGAGAGTATGGTGGCATATCAGCTTCCCTTGCACCTGGATGAAACTGTCTATCTAGACCCGTTCCAGTCCGGTTTCCGACCCGGTTACAGCACGGAGACGGCTTTGGTCGCATTGGTAGATGATCTCTGGAGGGCCAGGGATAGGGGTTGTTCCTCTGCCCTGGTCCTATTAGACCTCTCAGCGGCTTTCGATACCATCGACCATGGTATCCTGCTGCGCCGGTTGGGGGGATTGGGAGTGGGAGGCACCGTTTACCGGTGGTTCTCCTCCTATCTCTCCGACCGGCCGCAGTCGGTGTTGACAGGGGGGCAGAGGTCGTCCCCGAGGCGCCTCACTTGTGGGGTGCCGCAGGGGTCGATTCTCTCGCCTTCTGTTTAACATCTACATGAAACCGCTGGGTGAGATCATCAGTGGTTTCGTGTGAAGTATCAGCTGTATGCGGATGATACTCAGCTGTATTTTCTACACCGAACCACCCCAACGGTTATCAAGTGCTGTCCCGGTGTCTGGAGGCCGTCACGGGTCTGGATGGGGAGAAACAGGCTCAAGCTCAATCCCGCCAAGACAGAGTGGCTGTGGATGCCGGCATCCCGCACAGTCAGCTAAATCCGTGGCTGAACATCGGCGGCGAGTCATTGGCCCCGATGGAGAGGGTCCGCAACTTAGGCGTCCTCCTGGATGAACGGCTGTCTCTAGAAGAGCATTTGACGGCCGTCTCCAGGAGAGCGTTCTACCAGGTTCGCCTGGTATGCCAGTTGCGCCTTTCTGGACCGGGATGCCCTATCCACGGTTACTCACGCACTCGTGACGCCTCGCCTGGATTACTGCAATGCTCTCTACATGGGGCTCCCTTGAGGGGCATCCGGAGGCTACAGTTAGTCAGAATGCAGCTGCGCGGGTGATAGATGGAGCCCTCGTGGCTCCCATATGACACCTATCCTGCGCAGACTGCACTGGCTTCCTGTGGCCTTCGGGTGCGCTTCAAGGTTTTAGTGACCACCTTTAAAGCATTCCATGGCATTGGGCGGGTTATTTACGGGACCGCCTACTGCGACGAATACCTCCCACCGTCCGTGCGCTCTCACAGAGGGTCTCCTCAGGGTGCCGTCAGCGAGGCAATGTCGTCTGGCGACGCCCAGGAAGGGCCTTCTCTGTGGGGCTCCCACCTCTGGAACGATCTACCCCGGACTTCGTCAGCTTTGGGACCTTGGACCTTCCGCGGGCTTAAAACATACTTATTTAATTGTGCAGGACTGAGCTAGATTTTAAATTTTGGGTTTTAAATTGGGTTTTATTTCTATTTTTAATTGGACGGGCTTTAGAATAAGTTTTTTAAATGTTTTATATTGTATTTATATTCTATTTATCTGTTTTTAGTGCCTGTAAACCGCCCTGAGTCCCTTGGGAGATAGGGCGGTATATAAATATGATTAAATAAATAAATAAATTAAATAAATTCTGTTCTGTTCTGTTCTATTATATTCTAATTTTATTCTATTCTATTCTCTATTTCTTCTCCTTATTCTGTTCTGTTCTGTTCTATTCCTTTGCATATTATTTATTCAAGTTATATGGTCACCCATTTCATCTAAGTGACTCTAGGCAGCTCACCACAAGATTGTATATTAGTCCGAGAACTGCAAATTTACTACATTTGCTTTAATTTAGGGCTATAGTGAATTTCTCTCCCCATCACTAATGAAGAGAATATGGGGGAAAGTTCTTGTTAAACATGGTATTTTCCCTTTCTATTACTTAACGGTGAAGAATATGGAAAGTGTACAATTTTCTTAAAGTGGTTCAAAGGCTTAATATTATGGGTTGCCAGGATCAGCCTGGAAGTAGGAACATCTGTTTATTCATGTATTTCACGGTTGACAAAAATAACATTCAGTCTTTACTATCTTCCAAAATTGTTTTTAAGTAGCTGGTTTCCAAAAGCAATAAAATCTTCTCTTCCTATATCTGAAATTAAAATACCGTATATACTCGAGTATAAGCCGAGTTTTTCAGCACGTTTTTTGTGCTGAAAAACGTCCCCTCGGCTTATACTCGAGTATATACTCGAGTATAAGCGAGTTTTTCAGCACGTTTTTGTGCTGAAAACGTCCTCGGCTTATACTCGAGTATATACGGCTTATACTCAGTTTTTCTTCTTCTTTTTCACATTATACGGATGGCGCAAACTTGGCGGGCTTTTGCATTAGCGCGGGGAAGCCCTGCCAGTGCAGTGAGAGGGCGGGGCGGGGGAGCCGCCAGCCTTCTCGGCTGAGGAGGAGGTTTCCCCGACCGGTAGCTGCCTCATTTCCCACCCTCGGCTTATACTCGAGTCCCCAGTTTACCCCAGTTTTTTGGGGTAAAATTGGGGACCTCGGCTTATACTCGGATCGGCTTATATTCGAGTATATACGGTAAGCTGAGCTGGTTAATGGTAGTACAACCAGAGGTGGGTTTCAGCAGGTTCTGACCGGTTCTGGAGAACCGGTAGTGGAAATTTTGTGTAGTTCGGAGAACATCTATTCTCTGCCTCCCAAGTCCCAGCTGATTGGGAGGAAATGGGGATTTTACAGTAACCTTCCCCTGCCACGGCCACCAAGCCACGTCCACGAAACCAGTAGTAAAAACTTTTGAAACCCATCAATGACTACAAACATTTGTTTAGTGAATGTTCAAAGCTGGAGTGGCACTGAAAAAAATGACTGATGATTGTCCTTCACACTTATGACAGTTGTAGCATCTCCATAGTCACGTGATCAACATTTGAGCACTTGGCAACTGGCATGTACTTATGACTGTTGCAGTGTCCTGGGTTCATGCGATCACCTTTTGCAACCTTCTGGCAAGCAAGGTCAATGGGAAACCAGATTCACTTAACCGATTTGCAAGACTCTGTCACTGCAACCTTCAAATAAAAGTCGTATTAGCATTTTTAACTTCGGTTTTCTCAAAAGGCTGGGGAAAAAAAACCCCTTCAGTAGAGATGGATAATCAAACTAATCTGATTTGACGAAGCCTAAATGGACTTATTAATGATTCCTAATTAATTTCTGCCCCATCAAATCAGGACCTCTACCATAGTGGAAAGATGGAGGGCAAAAGAAGAAGGGGACGACAGAGAACGAGGTGGCTGGATGGAGTCACTGAAGCAGTAGGCATGAGTTTAAATGGACTCCAGAGGATGGTAGAGGACAGGAAGGCCTGGAGGAACGTTGTCCATAGGGTCGCGATGGGTCAGACATGACTTTGCAACTAACAACAAACCATAGTGGAACTGGAAGTCAACCATTGGAATCTGACAAGAAAAAAAAATCAACAACAGGTTGAATCTTCTAATGTTATTTTTATTTATTTATTTATTTTGTCACAAGTATATATAAGCATAAGCATGAAATAACTATACGATATATAGAATTTTTTTTTTTTTATTGGCCAAGTGTGATTGGACACACAAGGAATTTGTCTTGGTGCATATGCTCTAAGTGTACATAAAAGAAAAGATACGTTCATCAAGGTACGACATTTACAACACAATTATATATAAGCATATATATAAGCATGAGTATGTAATAACTATATTAATTGGATATAACAAAAGAAAACAATAAGACAGGAATGGTAGGCACACTTGTGCTCTTATGCACGACCCTTACAGACCTCTTAGGAATGGGGTCAGGTCAATAGTAGACAGTTTTCGGTTAAAGCTTTGGGGATTTTGGGAAGAGACCACAGAGTCTGGTAGTGTATTCCAAGTATTAACAACTTAAATAAAAACAACTTAAATAAAAAATTATCCCAGATTGATTCCTAGTATTGGAAGCTCAGTCACCGTAGTAGGGTTTCCCCAAAGCTTATGACTACAGGTAATCCTCAACTTACAACAGTTCACTGAGTGACCGTTCAAAGTTACGACAACACTGAAAAAAGTGACATGATCATTTTCCACACATACAACCTTTGTAGCATCCCCATGATCATGTGATCAAAATTCAGTTACTTGGCAACTGGTTCATACGTATGACCGTTGCTGTGTCCCAAGGTCATGTGATCACCTTTTGCAACCTTTCTGATAAGTAAAATCAACGGGGAAGTCAGATTCATTTAACCGCCGTGTGACTAACTTATCAACTGGAGTGATTCACTTGAACAATTGTGGCAACATAATAAGAGACGCGGTGGCTTAGTGGGTAAGACACTGAGCTCGTCGATCGAAAGGTCGGCAGTTCAGCGGTTCGAATCCCTAATGCCATGTAACAGGGTGAGCTCCTGTTCCTTGTCCCAGCTTCTGCTAACCTAGCAGTTCGAAAGCACGTACAAAATGCAAGTAGGAAAATAGGGACCATCTTTGGTGGGAAGGGAACAGCATTCCATGCGCCTTTAGTATTGAGTCATGCCGACCACTTGACCACGGAGACGTCTTCAGACAGCGCTGGTTCTTCGGCTTTGAAACGGAGATGAGCACCGCCCCCTAGAGTTGGGAATGACGAGCACGTATGTATGAAGGGAACCTTTACCCTTTACCTAATGATGATGCATTCAGTTCAAGTACCTGCAGTTCTGCTCCTAACAATTATGACCTGGCACAATCCAGAAATCTGTATCTAGTTTTCATTCATTCCTTAAAATAAAAAATGCTTCTGACATTCAACTTCACGTACTTTGCACTGCTCTAATTTTTTTGCCAAATAAGATTTCCCAATAATTTGAACACATGGAATATACAGTATTATGCATAAAAACAAACAAAAATGATCTAAATATGGAAATGCATTTTGCTTCTTTGTTTTTCATCCTCGTGTTAAAAAGTGCATCTGTGGAATTTAGATTTAGAGGCAAAAGACCTCAGAAGTGAACGATGTCTATCATCTGTGGTTGATGCTTCAATTGCCAATCAAGATGGTCTAATTCAAGATTTGATTCCTGGCTGTCACTTCATCCGTGCCCTGCATCATCAAACTTCCAGTTACTTTCTCCTTCAGCAAAGTTAAGCCAATATTATGCATTGTCACATCTAACCACGAAGACATGGTGAAGATGGAAGACTGTTTGTTCTGCTCTCTGGTTGAGATAAGTAGTAAATATACTTAGGCTATGATACTATTCTCTTATGGATACAGTGAAAACAAAAGGGAGATAAAGTGGTGTGAACTCAATTAATAACATCTTGAGTACAAGCCTATTCATTTCCCCCCCCCCCCTTTTAAATAGTAGTAACGGCGAGAGGGATCTTGGAGTCCTGGTGGATAAGCACTTAAAATATGACCAATCAGTGTGCTGCAGCTGCTAAAAAAGCCAACACAGTTCTAGGCTGCATAAACAGAGAGATAGAATAGGAGTGAAATACTCCCGGTTCGGACCGGATCGCCTGATCTGGTAGTGATGGCAGCGGGTGGTTCGGAGAACCGGTAGCAAAAATCCCTGCTTCCCCCCCGCCCCCTCATGCCCAGCTGAGCCATGCGATCCTCAGAGGGTTTTTTTTTACTTTTAAAACATTTTCTTCGGCTGGAAAAATGCTTTTAAAAGTCAAAAAAAAGCCTCTGATGATCGTGCGGCTAAACTGGGATTGTCAGAGCTTTTTAAAAGCATTTTTTACAACCTCTTCAGCTTTTAAAAGGCTCTGACAATCCCAGCTGAGTTGCCTGATCGTCAGAGGCTTTTTTGTCTTTTAAAGGCAAAAAAATACTTTTAAAAGAAAACAAAAGCCTCTGGCAATCAGGCAACTCAGCTGGAATTATCAGAGCCTTTTAAAAGCATTTTTTACAATCTCTTCGGCTGAAGAGATTGTAGAAAAAAATGCTTTTAAAAGTAAAAAAAAAATTGGCCACACCCACCCAGTCACATTACCCCCCCCCCCACCAAGCCACGCCCACAGAACCAGTAATAACAAATTTTACATTTCACCACTGGATAGAATCAAGATCACGTGATGGAGTTAATACCACTTTATAATGCCTTGGTAAGACTACGCTTGGAATCCTGCATCCAGTTTTGGTCGCCACAATATAAAAAAGATATTGAGACTCTAGAAAGAGTGCAGAGAAGAGCAATAAAGATGACTAGGGGACTGGAAGATAAAACATATGAAGAACAGTTGCGTGAATTGGGTATGGCTAGTTTCATGAAAAGAAGGACTGGGGTTGACAGGATAGCAGTGTTGCAACATTTGAGGGGCTGCTGGAAAGAAGAAGGAGTCAAGCTATTCTCCAAAGCACCTGAAAGCAGAACAAGAAGTAATGGATGGAAACCAATCAAGGAGAGAAGCAACCTAGAACTAAGGAGAAATTTCCTGACAGCGAGAACAATTAATGAGTGGAACAAGTTACCTCCAAAAGTTGTAGATGCTCGAACACTGGAAGTTTTTAAGAAGAGACGTGACAACCATTTGTCTTAAGTGGTATAGGCTCTCCTGCCTGAGCAAGGGGTTTATTTATTTATTTATTTATTTATTTGTTTGTTTATTTTGTCATACAGTATACATAAGCATAAGCATGAAATTACTATACAATATATAAGCATATATATAAGTATGAGTATGTAATAACTATATTAATTGGATATAACAAAAGGAAACAATAGGACAGGAACGGTAGGCACGCTTGTGCTCTTATGCACGCCCCTTACAGACCTCTTAGGAATGGGGTGAGGTCAATAGTAGATAGCTTTTGGTTGAAGCTTTAGGGATTCTGGGAAGAGACCACAGAGTCAGGTACTTTATTTCAAACATTAACAACTCTGTTACTGAAGTCATATTTTCTGCAATCAAGATTGGAGCGGTTCACATTAAGCTTAAATCTATTGTGTGCTTGTGTATTGTTGCAATTGAAGCTGAAGTAGTCTTCAACAGGAAGGACATTGTAACAGATGATTCTATGAGTTAAACTCAGATCATTTCGAAGGCGGCGTAGTTCTAAATTTTTTAAGCCCAGGATTTCAAGTCTGGTGGCATAAGGTGTTTTGCTGTATTCAGAGGAGTGGAGAACTCTTCTTGTAAAATATTTCTGGACACGTTCAATTGTATTGATGTCAGAAATGTGGTATGGGTTCCAGACAGTCGAGCTGTATTCAAGAATTGGTCTAGCAAATGTTTTATATGCTCTGGTTAGTAGTGTAGTGTTTTTGGAGAAGAAGCTACGCAAGATTAGGTTTACAACTCTTAAAGCAGTGGTTCTCAACCTTTACAGTGCTGCAACCCCTTTAATACAATTCCCCACGATGTGGCAACCCCTTTAATACAATTCTCCACGATGTGGCGACCCCAACCGTAAAATTATTTTCGTTTTGAATTTATCGCGACTGAAGCCGTATTGGCTAGCGATCTGAACTGCTTGCAATTGCCTTGAGGACGGAGCCTTTAAAGCGGAGACTCCTCCCCTATTAAGTTTATCGCGCCTGAAGCCAGATTAGGGTAGCCATTTTGAGTGATTGCAGCTGGTTTGAGAGGGAGACATCAGAGCAAAGATTTCTCTCTTTTTTAATTCATCGCGCCTGAAGCCGAATTCGGCTAGCGATTTGAAGAGCCTGCAGCTGGCTTGTGGAGTCAACCATTGGAGCGCGATTCTTCGACTCGCAAGTATACTTCCCATATTTCCGATGGTTTAGGCGACCCCTGGCAAATCGTCATTCGAACCCCAACGGGTTCGCGACCCACAGGTTGAGAACCGCTGTCTTAAAGCCTTTTTTGCGATGTAGTTGCAGTGGGCTTTGGCACTTAAATCATTTGATATGAAAACTCCAAGGTCTTTAACAGGGTGGGGGTCATCAGTAAGGTAATGTCCACCAAGCTTGTACTTAGTGTTTAGGTTGGACTAGAAGACCTCAAAGGTCCGTTCCAACTCTGCTATTTTGTTATTCTCTTAAATTGCGAATGTAACACATGTGAAGATAAGCGTTGCCTGATGGACCCAAACTGTTTAGCAATTCAGTGACTCGCAAACTGCTATGATATGAACAGAAATGGCAGGTTTCCAAGTGATTGGTGTTTGCAGGAGGGATTAGCTATTCTGTTCAACTATGACCAAAGAACAGGAGATTCCAGGAGTTAAGATGAACTGACATATGTATTGTGCGACGCCAGCTAATGGAACAAAGGAAGGTACTTTATAGCAGATCAGAGTATTTGGCCATTTAATCCCTGTCTTTTTCATCAACTAGTACCTTATCCTTTTTCGCTGGAAACAACAGAGTTGAACCTGAGGCCTCCTACAGACAAAATAAGCACCGAATCACTGAATTATAATCCATCCAGAAGATTTACAAATTAAGCACCCATCAACAGAGAGTTTGGATCTGTGACTTGGCTGGATCTATAATACTTTTCAGTTGAGAATGTTTATATGGCTTGTAGTCAAAGAATAAGTAGTTGAATAAGACAACAGATTAACAGATTAACAGATGTTCATTATATCCACTAAGGATATGTCCACCAAGAAACATGTTCACTGCAGAAGAGAATATTTGTAGCTCAGGGTTGAACTGTAGGGCCCTTGCTGCTCTCCGAGCTTGGTGGTTTTCTTACAGACATTTCATTACCAAACTAGGTAACATCATCAGAGTTAGTAGGGAGTGAGGTCTGGTCTCTAGTTGAGTAGTAAAACATCTGTAAGGAAACTACCAAGCTCAGAGAGCACCAAGGATAACTTCACTATCTCTGTTCATCTTCGTCATGCATCCGAAGGAAATTACGACATCAAAATCCCACAGAGAATTATGGTTACGCCTTATTGTTTTTTTAGTTTATTCATTAAATTTATATACTGCCCATCTCACTATCAAACAACTTGATATATGTAGGTCTTTGGTTGTTCGGGTTTTCTCCCGTGTAAAATTGGAAATGTCTTGGCAACGTTTCGACGAAGTCTCATTCGTCATCTTCAGGCTTCAGCTTCGTGCTTCTGGGAGCAATGTGTGATCGCAGCTGTTTCTTCCTTTTAACTGCTAGTGGGGGTTTGAACTGATTGGGTGGGAGCTTGGCTGTGCTCTGATTGGATGGGGGTGTGTCCTGTTTGGGTGGGGGCTTGGTTGTGCTCAATTTAGTCTGTGTTGCAGGGGGATTTGAGCTGGTGAGCTGCATAGCTGTTGTTTGGCTTTGTGGTGGTGCTACATCTTCATAGTGGGTGTCAGTCTGCTGCATGTATGGATTGGAGGGGTTTGAAGAAGCACGACCTCGGACCAGAAGCCAGACCGCAGCTGCATCATTAGCCATTTCAAACCCCTCTAATCCATACATGCAGCAGACTGACACTCACCATGAAGATGTAGCACAACCACAACCACGAAGCCAAACAACAGCAATGCAGTTCACCAACTCAAATCCCCCTGCAACTCAGACTAACCTGAGCACAACCAAGCCCCCAACCAATCAGAACACACCTCCACCCAATCAGAACACAGTCAAGCTCCCAACCAATCAGTTCAAACCCCCACTAGCAGTTAAAAGGAAGAAACAGCTGCGATCACACATTTCTCCTAGAAGCACGAAGGTGTAAACACCTAGCCTGAAGATGACGAATGGGATTTCGTCGAAACGTCGCCAAGACACTTCCAATTTTACGTGGGAGAAAACTTGAATAACCAAAGACGTATACACACACACACACACACACACACACACACACACACACACACATACTATATGAGGAAAAAGAGAAAGAAAAGCCAAAAGAAAAGAGGATTAATGGTTACATATGTCTCATAGCCCAATTACAAGAATGATTTCCATTTTACTGGGAGAAAAGTTCCAGGGGGGCTCAGGCTAAGCTATAACCCCTATTAAAATGAGCAAAGAAATGGCTAAATTGTAAATCGTGCTTGAGGATAATTAATTTATTTCCTTCTAAGTCCTTATTGACCTGTTCTTGTGAGAGTTGTTAAAACTAATCACAGAAGTATTGTTTAAGCAGTTCGTGCAACTTGCAAACAGTGGATTGCTGTCCTGCACTTGGCTCTACGCTACAGAATATATGTTCGGGCAATTTATGAAAAACTTGCAGTTTGAGAGATGGGGAGAGGAAAAGAAGAAGGAGAAGGAGAAGGAGAAAGAGGAGGAGGAGGAGGAGGAGGAGGAGGAGGAGGAGGAGGAGGCGGGGGAGGGGGAGGAGGAGGAGGAGGAGGAGGAGGAGGAGGAGGAGAAGGAGAAGGAGAAGGAGAAGGAGAAGGAAAAGGAGAAGGAGAAGAAGAAGGAGGAGGAGGAGGAGGAGGAGGAGGAGGAGAAGGAGAAGGAGAAGAAGAAGAAGGAGAATTAGAACTAGAATTAGAATTAGAATTAGAATTAGAATTATTATTAAAGGATAATAAATGAAAAGGAAACTAGGAACCATGTAGATGTTTCCCCACAAAATACAAGTAATTCCTGATTCACAACAGTTCATTTAGTGACCGTTCAACATTACTGCAGCACTGAAAAATTCAGCATCTCCATGGACACGTAATCAAAATTCAGATGCTTGGCAACTGACTCATATTTATGTCAGTTCCAATATCTCGGGGTCATGTGATCCCCTTTTGTGATCTTTTGATGAACAAAGTCAACGGTGGAAGACAAATTCACTTAACAACTGTATTACTAACATAACTGCCATGATTCACTTAACAACTGTGTCAAGAAAGGTCACAAAATGGGACAAAATTCACAGAAATTTTGGACTCAGTTGTGGGTCGTAAGTCAAGGACAACCTGCAGCTGAGTAAATTATTTTCTTTTAAGACACAGATATACCTCTCGCAATTTGTAACCGGGGCTACTTATGGTGACCTTCTGTCCCCAATTTTATTTGTTTTAATACTGAATATCTGACAAATAAGGAAACAAAGTCAATCGTCTCTTTTTTGGGTGACAGCCCCTCCAGTAGTGGAAGACAGCTGTCATGTCACCCCTGATTCTTCTCTTTGTTAAGCTAAACATACCTAATGGTCTATGGAGATTCTCAGTCTATCCAGGTCACGGTTAATCCAAAGGTACTTTTTTCAAAAGGCAACTGGACTTTCTGGTTTTTCATTGAAGACATTTCTCTTCTCATCCAAGAAGCTTCTTCAACTCTGACAGGATGGTGGGGAATGGAAGGATTTATACTCCTCACAGACAGTTGGTCATTTGCATCCTTTAACCTTAAAAGACCAGCTAAAAGGATCAGTGGTGGAATTCACATTTTTTTACTACCGGTTCTCTGGGCGTGGCTTGGTGGGTGTGGCTTGGTGAGCGTGGCAGGGGAAGGATACTGCAAAATCTCCATTCCCACCCCACTCCAGGGGAAGGATACTGCAAAATCCCCATTCCCTCCCCACTTCTGGGGGAAGGATATTGCAAAGTCTACATTCCCACCCCACTCTGGGGCCAGCCAGAGGTGGTATTTGCCGGTTCTCCAAACTATTCAAAATTTCCGCTACCGGTTCTCCAGAACCTGTCAGAACCTGCTGGATTTCACCGCTGAAAAGGATGAAAATGATCAGCTGTTTGCAAGGAGTATAAATCCTTCCATTCTCCACCATCCAGTCAGAGCTGAAGAAGCTTCTTGGATGAGAAGTGAAATGTCTTCAAGGAAAAACCAGAAAGTCCAGTTGCCTCTGGAAAAAAAGCACCTTTGGGACCAAACATACCTAGCTCCCTCTGCCATTCAGCTCCCTTATAATCCTTGATGCTCTTCTGTGTACACTTTCTGACGTCTCAGCATCTTTTCTGTGTCAAAGTGACCAGAATTAGATGCAATATCCCCAATATGGCCTCACTAGTGCAGAAAGAGGGGGCTACACTTGGAATGCTGCGTACAGTTCCCTCTCTATCCATGGGAAACCAGGCTGCTGTGATTGACTCTTAGTTTTGACAGATGACCAGAGTCACAAGTTAATCATCTCTCAAAACTTGCTTCATGCTTTGGCTACACAAGACTGCCTCTAGGCCAAGTGAGAACCAGTTAGGACAACACTCCAGCTTTGTCTGTACAAGTCTGATTGGCTTTGAAAAAACTATGCAGCAACTTCCCTCTAAATGGCTTACAAACCCCTGAAGAACAGGTCATAAAACAATGTGAGATGCCCTGCCATTCTCCATACTGTATAAGCCATTAATCTGGACAACAAGGCTATAGAAGAGAGAGAGAAAGTGAGAGAGAAAGAGAAAGAGAGAGAGAGAGAGAGAGAGAGAGAGAGGGAGGAATGAGAAAGAGAGAGAGAAGAGAGAGAGAGAAGAAGGAATGAGAGAGAAGAGAGAGAGAGAGAAGGGGGAATGAGAGAGAAGAGAGAGAATAAGGGAGAGAATGAGAGAGAATGAGAGAGAATGAGAATGAGAATGAAAGAGAGAATAAGAGAATGAGACAGTATAAGAGAGAGAGAATAAGAATGAGAGAATAAGAGAAAATGAGAATGAGAGAATACGAAAGAGAATGAGAGAGAGAATAGGAGAGAATGAGAGAAAACGAGAATGAGTATGAGAGAATAAGAGAGAGAAAATGAGAATGAGAGAGAGAGAGAATAAGAAAGAGAGAATAAGAGAGAGAATGAAAGAGGGAGGGAGGGAAGGAAGGAGGGAGGGAGGGAGAATTCATGTACTCTAACTGGAAACTAAGATGACCTGGTCCTTGGGACATCAAAGAATAACTCAGCACCCACAGCCCTGTTATTATTGCTTGGAGTATTTACATTACAGAAGTCTAACAGTTTGGAAAGCTATAAATGTCTCTTTATTAATCAGCAGTTCTTAAAAGTCTATAAATATCCACCACTATATTTGTTTAATGCACTCTTAAAGCTTCCAGAGGAGCTGTTATTATCTGACATGTCAACTCGGCAGTGCCTTGAATAAAGTATAAGAATCTTGCTTTTTAGCTTGCTTTTCTTCTTTTCAATATTTTGCTAGTAAATCACTGGGCGAACTGCTCTCATCCTAACTCTCTGCACCTTAAAACTCGGAGATATTTTTAAGAAAACGACTGTCTCTGTCTTCTAGCAATGCTCAGCCAGAGGAGAAGGAGGAGGTAAGACAAAATAGGCTAAGTGTACAATCCTGATGCACGTAGGCATATCTGCCAAAGTTTCACTTATTTCTACTGTAGAATTCCAGAGAAAATCCATTACCCATTGCTATTCAAGCAAAATGATCTGTTCTTGCAGAAATCTATCATAGCATGAAGGGGCAGGTAATTTATCCTGTCTGGTAGTATAAATTTTGAAGTAATTCTTGGCTTAACAATAGGTTAAAATGCACATATTTAGGCAAAGTCCAAAGAGAATACTTTATGGGCCAAGTGGGATTAGTCCACACAAGGGATTTGTCTCCACAGTGCATGTAGAAGCATCTAGAATAAAATAGTTGAAAGGCACCTTGGAGGTCTTCTAATCCAACCCCCTGCTTAGGCAGGAAACCTTACACCACTCCAGACAAATGGTTATCTAATCGCTTCTTGAAACCTTCCAATTTGGAGCATATACACCAGGGGTGTCCAAACTACGGCCCGCGGGCCAACTGCGGCCCACGGGTCAGTTTTTATTGGCCCGCAGCAAATTTTGAAAGTATAACTGAATACGGCCCTTTTCGGCCGCCTCCTGGTGATTGCCCGGTGGTTCGCTGCGAGGCTCGCGGCTCCTCCCCATGGGCGGGGAATAATGAAGGGAGGGGGCGGAGGAGGCGGCGAGCGGGAAAGAGGCTGCTGGCCATGCCCGACCCTAGCAGTTCTACCCTCGCCTTCCTCGGGCCGCCTGGTGAGGCTCCTCACACCTCCCCATGTCGGACACGCGTGGCGGCAGTGACAGCCATCGAGAAACAGGTGAGGAGGCGGCGAGCGGGAAAGAGGCTGCTGGCTGTGCCCGACCCCAGCAGTTCTACCCTCGCCTTCCTCGGGCCGCCTGGCGAGGCTCCTCGCGCCTCCACCCCTTGGGCAGGGAATAACGAAGGGAGGGGGCGGAGGAGGCGGTGGCGAGCGGGAAAGAGGCTGCTGGCCGTGCCCGACCCCAGCAGTTCTAGCCTCGCCTTCCTCGGGCCGCCTGGCGAGGCTCCTCGCGCCTCCACCCCTTGGGCAGGGAATAACGAAGGGAGTTTCAAGTTCATACCAAATACAAAACAAAAGCCAAGATCAGGGGTGTCCAAACCTGGTCTCTTTAAGACTTGTGGACTTCAATTCCCAGAGTTCTCTGGGAGGACTCTGGGAGTTGAAGTCCACAAGTCTTAAAGAGACCAAGTTTGGACACCCCTGGCCAAGATGAATGAATATGAAACATTTTCCCCCCTTAAATGAAGATGATATCCACATATTGTAAACTGCACACTTCCCTGCGCTGTCTGAAATCAAGTCTGCTTTTCCAAAGGCAGACCTTTCTGCTAAAAAGGAGAAATATGTTTCTGTAATTACATCTCTTGTGACAGAATTCAACCAGCGTTTTCAAGATTTTTCTGTCATTGAAAAACAAATCAAGCTGTTCTCGACCCCCTTCCTGGTGGATGCAGAAGAAGTGGAGGAGAGTCTGCAGTTAGAACTGATTGAAATGCAATGTGATGATTCTCTGAAGAGTCAACATCAGCTTCTCTCCCTCCCTGACTTTTATCAGAGTTTGGATCATGCCAAGTTTCCTCTGATGAGACGCCACGCAAAAAGAATGATGAGCCTGTTCGGCTCAACATACATATGTGAACAAACATTTTCTCTGTTAAATCAGAACAAAAGCAGACTGAGATCCAGAATGACTGATAGCCATCTCTGTGAAGTCCTTCGTGTCTCAACCACCAAACTTTCGTATACTTAAGCCTAAACTGTGCATAGGGACTACCCAGACGGCTGAAAAAAGTGATTTCTGACAGGTTCTCACACTTTTGACCAGTCCTCACACTTATGACCGGTCATCATTTATGCCTGTTGCAGCATTTTGTGCATAAGGACTACTCAGAGGGCTGGAAAAGTTATTTTTGACCTGTCCTCACACTTTTGACTGGTCCTCACACCTACAACTATCTTTACATTTTGCACCCTATCTTGTAACCGTGGTGAAGAGAAGCAGTTGTGAAATGAGTGATATGGTTGTTAAAAATGCTGCAATGGGCATAAATGTGAGGATGGTCATAAGTGTGAGGACTGGTCAAAAATTACTTTTTTTAGTCCTCTGAGTAGTTTCTATGCCCATAGCCACATCCACTCAGTCACATGAGCAGTTAGCCACGCCCACCAGTCACATGACCACCAAGCCACACCCCAAAATAAGCCACGCCCACAGAACTGGTACGAAAAAAAATTAGCCCCCCCCCCCGGTTCAATGGTGTGGCCCGGGCCTTTGCTTATTTTTCTGTATTTGGCCCTCACCAAAAAAACTTTGGACACCCCTGATATACACCTTCTGGAGGCAAGTTGTTCCACTGATTAATTGTTCTAACTGTCAGGAAATTTCTCCTTTGTTCTAAGTTGCTTCTCTCCTTGATTAGTTTCCACCCATTGCTTCTTGTCCTGTCCTCAGGTGCTTTGGAGAATAGCTTGACTCCCTCTTCTTTGTGGCAACCCCTGAGATACTGGAACACTGCTATCATGTCACTTATAGTCCTTCTTTCCATCAGACTAGACGTACCCAGTTCCTGCAAGTGTTCTTTATATGTTTTATCCTCCACCCCATCAATCATCTTTGTTGCTCTTCTCTGCACTCTTTCTAGAGTCTCCACATCTTTTTTTTAACAGTGTGGTGACCAAAACTGGTGCAGAAGTGCTCAGGGTACATGCAAAATAACAAAGTAATAATAATTAATGATAGCAATAAGAGATGGTAGTGGAACAGATAAGAGGATAATTGTCGTGTCCCACTCCTCTGACGGCCGGGTCGGGGAAGTCCGTATTAAGCGTGGCTGCAAAGCCTCTGCAGCTTTGCCAAAGTTCTGTCAGAGTTCTCAGGGCAGGCAGGAGACCAGGATGTGACTTCAGCAATCCAAGTTAGACTTTGCCTGACTCAGAGAATGCCGGAAAGAGATCCTTTATATAGGCCATGGGGTGTGGCTCCATGACTCAGCACTTATCCAGGCCTGCCCCTCCCTTCCTTTTGCTGACGTCGCCTCTCCATTCTCCGGAAGCGGGGATCCCTCCACCCTCCAGCTGCCGGCAATCCCAACTCGTGACTGGCCTCATATTCCTCATGTTCACATGCTGTGGGGGAGGGGGTTATCTGCTCGGTTTGTCCAGGCATGGTGCCAGGACTGGTGGCTGGAGGCATGCCAGGCTGTTCGTCTTCATTTTCCGTTTCTGGCTGAGGTAACAGAAGATGAGAAGGGCCCAGCTGCGGCGGGGGTGGGGGGGCAAGCGAGGCACAACAATAATAGTAATACATCCACACTACATGGGTAAATATACTTAGACATAAGATAGCATTGTTCAGAATTAGGCGTTCAGCAGAGTGATGGCACGAAAGAAAAAAACCATCCATTTTTTTTTTCTGTGTCCAGTTGTTTTGGCACGTGATGCCCTGTAGCGGCATCCTGAGGGAAGAAGTTGAAGCAGTTTATGTCCAGGATGTGAGGGGTCTGTAGCTATTTTCTCAGCCCTCTTGCTGACCCGTGCAATATGGAGTAGAACGGAGTGGAGTGGAAGGGAACAGGGGTGGGCTGCTGGGGGTTCGCGGGGGTTCGGGAGAACCTCTACCTAATATTCTGTGCAGTTCGGAGGACCCCAAATCCCACTCCTGGCTGGCCCCGCCCACCCCACCCTTTCCCTCCCAGGAGTCCCCACATGGTCCGTTTTGGATGCAGGTAAGTGCAGGGCACGGGTGGAGGCTCAGGGAGGGCAAAAAATGGGCCTACCAGAAGCTTAGGAAGGCCAGAAACAGGCCCATTTCTGGCCTCCAGAGGGCCTCCCAGAGCCTGGGGAGGCCATTTTCGCCCTTCCGGAGGCTCAAGAAAATACTCCAGAGCCTGGGGAGGGCAAAAATGCGCCCCCCCCGCCAGTGGTGCAGGAGGCCTATTAGGCCATGCCCATCATGGCCATGCCCATCATGGCCATGCCCATCTACCAACCAAGCAGAGAACCCTTTGACTCCCACCCCTGGAAGAGAAGAGAAGGGAAGGGAAGGGAAGGGAAGGGAAGGGAAGGGAAGGGAAGGGAAGGGAAGGGAAGGGAAAAGAATAACAGAGTTGGAAGGGACCTTGGAGGTTTTCTAGACCAATCCCCTGCTCAGGCAAGAAACCCTATACTATTTCAGACAAACAGCTATCCACTCTCTTCTTAAAAGCTTCCAGTGTTGGAGCATTCACAACTTCTGGAGGCAAGCCGTTCCACTGATTAATTGTTCTCACTGTTAGGAAATTTCTCCTTAGTTCTAAGTTGCTTCTCTCCTTGATCAGTTTCCACCCATTGCTTCTTGCTCTACCCTCAGGTGCTTTGGAGAATAGCTTGAATCCCTCTTCTTTGGGGCAACCCCTGAGATATTGGCCCACTGTTTTCATGTAGTCCTTCTCTTCACTAGACTAGCCATGCCCAGTTCTTGCAACTGTTCTTCATAGGCTTTAGCCTCCAGTCCCCTAATCATCTTTGTTGCTCTTCTCTGCACCCTTTCTAGAGTCTCAACATCGTGGCGATCAAAACCGAATTGGTTTTTTCTGCAGTCCTAACTATCTGTTGAACTCTGTTCCTGTCCTTTTTTGGTTGTTGTACCAACCCAGACATTTCACTGGGGAAACAGATGCAACCTACAAACTGTAGGTTAGCAAAAGCTGGCATAAAACGAATGCTGGTTTTATTTGTGAGATTTAAATTTTGGAACGATGTGAAACCTAGCAAGGGGGTCTAACAACTGAAAACATGCTGGGGTGGGGCAAGCCAAATGTGTATACACCTCTTAATTCAGCACAAACAGCAGATCATGCACTGTGCATCAAATTATACTCTTGTCAGTACAGATGGGTGAAATATAGGATTGAATGCCGATTTATTTATTTATGGGCCTGCTCCAATCCAACAGCGCTGGAGATATAGATAAATTCCTCTGGCATATAAAAATACTGAGACCCTCACTCAGAGCACCACAAATATAATGAGAATTGGAACATCTCCCATTGATTGTTACCTACAATGGGGGTTTTCGGTAAAAAAAAAACCAGACAAACCTAATCCTGCGTAGCTTCTTTTCCAAAAACACTACACTACTAACCAGAGCATATAAAACATTAGCTAGACCAATTCTAGAATACAGCTCGCCTGTTTGGAACCCTCACCACGTCTCTGACATCAATACAATTGAACGTGTCCAGAAATATTTTACAAGAAGAGTTCTCCATTCCTCTGAAAATAACAAAATACCTTATCCCACCAGACTTGAAATCCTAGGCTTAGAAAACTTGGAACTCTGTCGCCTTCGACAAGACCTAAGTTTAACTCATAGAATCATCTATTGTAATGTCCTTCTGTTAAAGACTACTTCAGCTTTAATTGCAATAATACAAGAGCAACCAATAGATTTAAACTTAATGTCAACCGCTTTAATCTAGATTGCAGAAAATATGACTTCTGTAACAGAATCATCAGTGCTTGGAACACTTTACCTGACTCTGTGGTCTCTTCCCATAATCCTAAAAACTTTAACCAAAAACTTTCTACTATTGACCTCACCCCATTCCTAAAAGGACCATAAGGGGCATGCATAAGAGCACAAACGTGCCTACCGTTCCTGTCCTATTGTTTTGTATGTAGGTCTTTGGTTATTCGGGTTTTCTCCCGCGTAAAATTGGAAGTGTCTTGGCGACGTTTCGATGAAGTCTCATTCATCATCTTCAGGCTTCAGCTTCGTGCTTCTGGGAGCAATGTGTGATTGCAGCTGTTTCTTTCTTTTTAACTGCCAGTGGGGGTTTGAACTGATTGGGTGGGAGTTTGGCTGTGATCTGATTGGATGGGGGGGGGGTTGTGCTCTGATTGGCTGGGGGGGTGTCCTGTTTGGGTGGAGGCTTGGTTGTGCTCAGATTAATCTGAGTTGCAGGGGGATTTGAGCTGGTGAGTTGCATTGCTGTTGTTTGGCTTCGTGTTTGTGGTCGTGCTACATCTTCATAGTGGGTGTCTGTCTGCTGTATGTATGGATTGGAGGGGTTTGAAATGGCTAATGTTGCAGCTGCGGTCTGGCTTCTGGTCCTTGGTCGTGCTTCCTGATCAGTGTGGGTTTGGGTCTGCTTTCTGGGTGCATGTGTGGTGGTGACATCCTGTGTGGACCTCATGAGTGTGGGTCTGGTGTCATTCTTCGTGTTAGGGACTCGTTTGTCAATAAGGGTGGGTTTCCAAATGGCTGGTAGGCGGGAGGTATCATCTCGTTTGTTCATGCTGTGTGGGCGTTTGTCTATCTCGATGGCTTCACGAGGCCAAACAACACGAAGCCAAACAACAGCAACGCAACTCACCAGCTCAAATCCCCCTGCAACTCAGATTAATCTGAGCACAACCAAGCCTCCACCCAAACAGGACACCCCCCCAGCCAATCAGAGCACAAACCTCCCCCCCATCCAATCAGATCACAGCCAAGCTCCCACCCAATCAGTTCAAACCCCACTGGCAGTTAAAAAGGAAGAAACAGCTGCAATCACACATTGCTCCCAGAAGCACGAAGCTGAAGCCTGGAGATGACGAATGAGACTTCGTCAAAACGTCGCCAAGACACTTCCAAATTTACGCGGGAGAAAACCCGAATAACCAAAGACCTACATACAAACACCCGCGAAAACCTCAGAATATATATATATATATATATATATATATATATATATATATATATATATATATATATATACATATACATATATATATATATTTATTTATTTTCTGAGGTTTTGGCGGGTGTTTGTATGGTCTTGTTCGATTTTCTCAGCGTAAATGAAGTGTCTTGGCGACGTTTCGATGAAGTCTCATTCGTCATCTTCAGGCTTCAGCTTCGTGCTTCTGGGAGCAATGCTGGGAGCAAAGCTGAAGCCTGAAGATGACGAATGAGACTTCGTCGAAACGTCGCCAAGACACTTCCAATTTTACGCGGGAGAAAACCCGAATAACCAAAGACCTACATATATATATATATATATATATATATATATATATATATATATATATGCTTATACCTCCTTATATTTACTTATATATGTGTTTATATACTATATAATCTTTTTGTATGATACCTACATATTTTGTTGTGACAAAAAAAGTTGGACTATGTACAAGGATTATTGTGCATTTATTTATTTGATTTTTATCCTGCCTTTATTGTTATTTGTAAGTAACTCAAGGCAGATAACATGTCTAATATCATTTTCTACTCCTGGTTTCTCCTCAAAAACCCTGTGAAGTGAGTTGGACTGAGAGGGGAACTGGCCCAGAGTCAACCAGCTGGCTTTCATGCCTAATTTGGACTAGAACTCACAGTCTCCTGGTGATTGGCCCAAAGTCACAGAGCCAGGTTTTGTGCCTAAGGTGAGACTAGAACTCACAGCCTCCTGGCGATTGGCCCAAAGTCACTTAGCCAGCTTTCATGCCTAAGGAGAACTCAGTGTCTCCTGGTGATTATCCAGCCAAGTTCTGTGCCTATGGTGGGATTGGAACTCACCATCTCCTGGTTCCTAGGCCAACACTTGAAGAACTGGACCAGAATTCCCCAACCTTTCTGGCCTTGTGGACCAGCCAGGAAGAGGAGAGAGAGGGAATGGTCCTGCGTGAGCACCGGGCAAGCGTACACACGGGCACGCAGCTCCATTTGCACAAGCAACAGGCATGGACACCTGCCACTCACACAAATGGAGCACGCACACACACACACACACAAGCTTGCCTGCTGTTCGTGCAAGTGGGGATGCATACGCCTGCTCGCCTGCCACTTCTGTGGCCTGGTTCCCAACGGTTCAAAGCCCGGTAGTGGGCTGCTGGCTGGGGGTTGGGGACTCCTACATTAGACCATGGGTCTCCAACCTTGGCAACTTTAAGCCTGGTGGACTTCAACTCCCAGAATTCCCCATCCAGCAAATTCTGGGAGTTGAAGTTGGCCAGTCTATGGTGTTCCCAGTTGGAATGTATGGCTGTGAAAGTTGGACCATAAGAAAGGCTGAGCGCCAAAGAATTGAGGCCTTTGAACTCTGGTGCTGGAGAAGACTCCTGCGAGTCCCTTGGACTGCAAGACGATCAAACCGGTCAGTCCTAGAGGAGATCAACCCTGACTGCTCTTTAGAAGGCCAGATCCTGAAGATGAAACTCAAATACTTTGGCCACCTAATGAGAAGGAAGGACTCGCTGGAGAAGAGCCGAATGCTGGGAAAAATTGAGGGCAAAAGAAGAAAGGGGTGGCAGAGAACGAGGTGGCTGGATGGAGTCACTGAAGCAGTATGTGTGAGTTTAAATGGACTCTCCGGAGGATGGTATAGGACAGGAAGGTCTGGAAGAATGTTGTCCATGGGGTCATGATGGATTGGACACGACTTTGCAACTAGCAACAACAAGGCTTAAAATTGCAGAGGTTGGAGATTCCTGCAGTAAATCAAACTGTCTCTCCCTTCAATTCTTTCCTCATTTTCCCATTTCACCCAACATTCAATCCCATCATTTTTGAAGGCTACTAACCATCTTCACTCCTCATCTGGTGACTTCTCTCTCCAGAGAGCGAACTTTTTCCTATGTTTGTTTGTTTTTAAAATAAAATTTGGTACATATCTGCAATCCCAGCTGTGTGTCAGCCCTAAGCCAATTTGGTAAAACTCTAGAAACCTAGCAGTATTGAACCTGATTGTTACATGGATAGCAAACCACCAGATAGATCACAGATGTCGGCAAGACTAGGAGAAGATTCGGGGGCAGGTGGGACGGGAAAGAAACATGCTGGAGGAAAGTAATTGTAAACCAATTGGGCAGCCTTGCCAAGAAAGTGACATGGATGGATCCAAGCAAAGCTGAGCTCGGCTTTTAACACGCCCCTGAAAATATTAAGTCTTTCCTAAACATTGTGATGCAAACTTGTTTTCTCTCAGTGTTCCAATTTTGGCTGAAATTCTGCTGGCACTGGATCACAGGATTTTTTTTTTTTTTTTTTTTTTTTAGAAGAGCCTCTTTCTTTGCAGATTGAGCTGGCCGTGCATGTAGATCTCCCTATAGATAGAATGAATGTGCATGACACCGTGCATAGTTATTCCACCCAAAATCAATACCAGAAAAAAAAAACCGGGTGCTGTATCAAGGAAGGTGTCATTTTCATGGTACTTTCTACACGTGCCACTGTTCTACTTAGAACTTGACTCAGGGATTTTATTACAAAGCGACAGAGGTGTGTGTGATGGTGGGAAATTAACTTCTGTGATTCAAAAATGAATGGAGTGGAGTAGAGTAGAGTAAAGTAGAGTAGAGTAGAACAGAACAGAACAGAACAGAACAGAACAGAACAGAACAGAATAGAATCAGAGCAGAGCAGAAGGGATCTTGAAGGTCTTCTAGTCCAGGCCCCAGCTCAAGCAGGAGAATCTATACCATCTCAGATAGGAGACTGTCCAGTCTCTTCTTAAAAACTTCCAACGATGGAGCACCCATGATTTCTGGAGGCAAGCTGTTCCACTGGTTAATTGCCCTCACTGCTAGGAAGTTTCTCCTTAATTCCAGGTTGCTTCTCTCCTTGATTGGTTTCCAACTATTGTTTCTTGTCCTGCCCGCTGGTGCTTTGGAAAACTATTTGATCCCCTCTTCTTTCTGGCAGCTCCTCAAATACTGAGCTACTGCTATCACGTCAACCCTAATTCTTCTTTTCTTGAATTATTAAACATTGAATTATTCTTGGTATCCAACCGACTGTTCAGCAGCATCCTATAATCAGATAACCCAAAGTTGCTTTTTCAAAAGGCAACTGGACTTTTTGTTTTTTTCCTTGAAGACATTTCGCTTTTCATCTAAGAAGCTTCTTCAGTTCTGATTGAATGGTGGAGTCAGAACTGAAAGAGTTTCTTGGATGAGAAGCAAAAAAACAGAAAGTCCAGTTGTCTCTTGAAAAAACACCTTTGACTTTGAAAAAAACAACCATGACCTGGATGACTGAGAATCTCCATAGACATATAGTCAGCTATCCGTAAAGGTAAAGATTTTGCCAATCTGGTCATGTCCAACTCTATGGGGAAGTGCTCATCTCCATTTCTTATCCAAGGGAGCCAGCATTGTCGGTCATGTGGCCAGTACAACATCATGACGCAGCGCAGAGTGTACAATGAAACATGGAACTCTCTTACCTTCCCACTGTAGACTATTTATCTACTCACAGTTTCATGCTTTCAGACTGCTAGATGGGCAGGAACTTATGCCACCAGACTTGAAATTTTGGGCTTAGAAAATGTAGAACTATGCCGCCTTTGGTATGACCTAAGCATAGCTCATAAAATCATCTGCTACAATGTCCTACCTGTCAATGACTACTTCAGCTTCAATCATAACAATACACAAGCACACAATAGATTTGTTATGTCCTCCTCGCCTCCGTCAAAACGATGGATTACTTAGCCGGCTCTTATCAGCTCTGGCAGCAAAAGAATCAGCACCTGCCAAGAGCCCTCGTTGGCTGCCAAAACGCTGGTGAGTCACAACCTTCAGCTCTAGTCAATCCATGGATTTGCCTGATACAAAGAGACACACCAGCTCTTGCTGCCTTTTATATGCTGTGGGGTGTGGCTCCATGACTCAGCACTTCCTAGGCCTGCCCCTCCCCTGCTTCTGTTTTTCCCTTCTCTCCTGCCTACGAAACCCAGGATTCAGCCAAGCCTGATTGCTGTCAACTGGGTCTGCAGGCATGGCCTGGGGAGCGGGGAAGAGTCAGGAGAAGGAGGCCTCGTTATCTCTTTCACCTGGCCTGCTTCTGGCTCCTGGAGCTGATCCAGGGAGGCCGGTGCTTCCGAGGTAAGTCCTGATGGCCCTTCCCCCTCACTGTCCAGATCACTTTCTGGCAGCAGGCCTGGCTCCAAGGCACTTTCGGGCATGGGGCCAGGTTCGGGGGCAGGAGCCACAACAAGATTCAAACTTAAGGTAAACCGCACTAAACTCAATTGCAGACAATACGACTTCAGCAACAGAGCGGTCAGTGCCTGGAAGGCACTACCTGACTCTGTGGTCTCTTCCCAAAATCCCCAAAGTTTTAACCAAAAACTATCTACTGTTGACCTCACCCCATTCCTAAGAGGTCTGTAAGGGGCGTGCATAAGCGCACCAGCGTGCCTATCGTTCCTGTCCTAATGTTCCCTTTGATTGTATTCATTATAAGCATTCATAAGTATGCTTATACTTATATATATTATCTAATACGTATTCGACAAATAGAAGAAAGAAAGAAAGAAAGAAAGAACTGGAGCTTGTCCCTTCACATGGTGCTTGGGTCTCAAACCAGACTGTCAGTTTTCCAGCTGACAAGCTTGGTTTTTCAACCACTGAGCCATCATGTCCCCCAGATATCCATAGTATTATAAAATTAAAATGGATGTTTATATTATCAAGTCTACCCAGGGCTGGGCTTCACTTACCTTTACCATCGGTTCGCCATGCGCGCACACTGTCTGCACATGGGCTTTGCTCGCTCGCGCCCTTTCCGCACATGTGCCCGGCCTTGAACACATGCCTAAATAGCATGAATTGGAGCCAGGGCAGCTGGGAGGGCTCACCTGCGATCACTGCTACCAGTTCACCTGAACTGGTGCAAACCAGCTGAATACCACCTCTTAGTCTACCCAGTTAGACTTATATGCTTTGTGCGGGGGTCCATAAGAAAATCTATATTAAAGCATCCAGAACTTCTATCCAACTTCTGCTGGAATACGTATAGCAGAGTTCACTAGCTGATTTAATCATTGTTTGCACCATCCAAATGCTCTTATCATTAGACAGTTCTTCCCTGCATTCAGCTAGAATTTATATTCTGGTAGCTGAAAACCATTATTCTGTGTCTGGCATTCTGGGGTGATAGATCACAGGTCCTGACCTTCCTCTGTGTGACATCTCTGCAGATACCCAAGGTATGCTATCATTAGTCACCCTTTCCCACAGCCACACATATCCAGTTCCCTCAGTCTCTTACAGAATACAGAATAATAGAGTTGGAAGGGACATTGGAAGTCTTCTAGTCCAGTGGTCATCAACCTTTTGGACCTCAGGGACCACTAAATTCATAATTTAAATCCCGGGGACCATTAATATGATCTGCCTAATGACTGCCTGGGTGGTCATGTGACTGCGTGGGCATGTCCAACTTGATGTCAGTCACGTCAAGGGGCCCCTCGGCGGCCTCTACTTGCCCCTCCCCTCCCAGCTACTCCTTACCTACCCCACCAGGCTCCTTAGAGCCCCAACAGGAAGCCGTTGTTGGAGCTAAGCAGCAACCACAAGAAAGAGTTGGCAAAACAGCTCAGTTCAAATTGCATCTGACCCAGAAGGAGGTTCAGCAGAAGCACCTCACTGAGAACTAGGAGCATAGGCTTTCCAAGCAGAGGGAAGATCTGTGGGAGTGCAAGGCCAGGTACTGGCGCCTGGAGACTCAGTGGGCTAAGATGGTCAGCCAGTTCCAGGCCATGATACAGTCCCATTGGAACAAGCCCCTCCCGCTCTTCGCCACCAGTGGCGTTTCCCTTCAGTCTTCGCTCAAAGCCCCATACCAGGAGGCTGAAGCAGACCCCAATCAGAATTTCTGCTCCCCTTACCCACACAAAAAGACCCCGAAGGGGGAGACTCTCTGCAGCAACACAAACGTTCATTGCACGTATCCATCCCAGGAGCCGTAGTTTGAGGACCCCTGATTTAGTGCAATATAAAAAATGCAAATAATTTTTATTTATTTATTTATTTATTTATTTATTGATCACATTTGTATACCGCCCTATCTCCCGAGGGACTCAGGGCGGTTAACAGGCATATAAAAAGAACATATAAATACAGATTAAAACACTAATAAAAAACTTATTCTAACCAGCCTGATTACCAAAACCAATTAAAATCAATATAAAATTTAAAATTTCAAAAATTTAAAAATCTAAAAAACCTAGTCCAGTCCTGCGCACCTAAATAAGTGTGTTTTAAGCTCACGACGGAAGGTTCTAAGGTCCGAGAGTTGGCGAAGTCCTGGGGGGAGCTCGTTCCAGAGGGCGGGAGCCCCACAGAGAAGGCCCTTCCTGGGCGTCGCCAGGCAGCACTGCCTAGCTGACGGCACCTGAGGAGTCCCTCTCTGTGAGGCGCACGGGTCGGTGAGAGGTATTCGGTAGCAGAAGGCGGTCCCGTAAATAGCCCGGCCCTATGCCATGGGCGCTTTAAAGGTGGTCACCAACACCTTGAAGCGCACCGGAAGGCCACAGGTAGCCAGTGCAGTCTGCGCAGGATAGGTGTCACCCGGGAGCCACGAGGGCTCCTTCTATCACCAGCGCAGCCGCATTCTGGACTAACTGCAGTCTCCGGATGCCCTTCAAGGGAGCCCCATGTAGAGAGCATTGCAGTAATCCAGGCGAGGCGTCACGAGGCGTGGTGACCGTGCATAGGGCATCCCGGTCCAGAAAGGGGCGCAACTGGCGTACCAGGCGAACCTGGTAAAAAGCTCTCCTGGAGACGGCCGCCAAATGATCTTCAAAGGACAGCCGTTCGTCCAGGAGGACGCCCAAGTTACGCACCCTCTCCGTCGGGGCCAATGACTCGCCCCCAACAGTCAGCCGCGGTTGCAGCTGACTGTACCGGGATGCCGGCATCCACAGCCACTCTGTCTTGGAGGGATTGAGCTTGAGCCTGTTTCTCCCCATCCAGACCCGTACGGCTTCCAGACACCGGGACAGCACTTCAATAGCTTCATTGGGGTGGCCCGGTGTGGAAAAGTACAGCTGGGTGTCATCAGCGTTTTCTGCGGACCATCAAAATTTTCTCGCGGATCACCAGTGGTCCATGGACCACCAGTTGGTGACTGCTGTTCTAGTCCAATCCCTGCTCAAGCAGGAGGCCCTATAGCATTCTGGATGAAGGGCTGTCCAATCTGTTAAAAAGCTGTAAGGCACCCTGAAATCAGCCAGGGGTTTGAGGTAGACAACCTGGTTTTCGCACAAAACTATGCGGGGCCTCCCACCTGGGTGCTGGCTAGAGTCACAGCCGTTACAGGACCCAAATCCTACAGGGTGGAACTCGAAGACCGCCAAGTATGGAGTAGACACGTTGACCAACTCCGAACCCAGTTGGGAGAGTCCCAGTTAAGGAGAACCGAGAGAGAAAACCAGGGTAGCGACCTCGACCAGCATGAGTCTCCATCCCAAGGACCATACAGTTGCAAAGAAACCACCGCCGGAGAACCAGCCCTGACTGACATAGACCAAGATGACCTATTCTACAACCCGAATGGAGAGTGCAGAAACTTAGCTGTGTCCGACGGAGTCCCACGGGGCGGCCGGGACAAGAGGTCTCTCAATGCTGGGCCTGGAACTGTAACTCACTATGGGGAGTTCCGGGCTTTTCCATTGCTGCTGGCTAGAGGAGCAATAGGTCTAACCTCACTCGGTGGAAGCCAGGAAACAACTGAAGCGTGCAGGACCAGTAGGACAATTACTCGCCCCGCCTACCTGCGTGATTACGTGACTTTCATTGGACACTGATTGGATACTCTTCCTTCTAGGAGGGGAGGGGTGTTATGTACGTACGTACGTGAGCAATTTGCATAGCTGCCGCTGATTGGTTGATTCAGCGGCGGGAAATTTAAAGCGCTGTCAGTGGCCGGCTTGCATGCTGGAGCTCTCTAAAAAGTGAGGCTCGCTGGCTGCCATTCGTATTTGGTTTGCTGAGCGAATAAAGAGTTGAAAGTTCCTGTCATCTCTTCCTTGTCTTGATCTAACAGAGTCTATGGAGATTCTCCGTCATCCAGGTCATGGTTATCCCAAAGATGTTTTTTCAGGAGGCAACTGGACTTTCTTGGTTGTTGTTTTTTCTTTTGAAGACATTTTGCTTTTCATCCAAGAAGCTTCTTCAGGACTGACTGGATGAAGGGGGAAGGGAAGGACTTACATTCCTGGCAGGCAGCTGGTCTGCAAGAAAAACAAGGAAGTCCACTTGCCTCCTGAAAAACACCTTTGGGACAACTATGACCTGGATGACTGAGTTTAGAAAATTTAGAACTACGCCGTCTTCGACATGACTTGAGTTTAACTCATAGAATCATCTACTACAACGTCCTTCCTGTCAAAGACTACTTCAGCTTCAATTGCAAGTGTTGTGTCTTGCCCGCCCTCAGAGCAGCCGGGGCCTTCTTACCTGCTCCTGAACACTGCACTTGCAGAGGCAAGCCTGATTCGGATTTCCCTGACCCAGCCGTCAGCGGAGGAGTGGGACACGACATCAACAATACACGAGCACACAATAGATTTAAGCTTAATGTGAACCGCTCCAATCTTGATTGCAGAAAATATGACTTCAGTAACAGAGTTGTTAATGTTTGGAATAAACTACCTGACTCTGTGGTCTCTTCCCAAAATCCCCAAAGCTTCAACCAAAAACTGTCTACTAATGACCTCCCCCCATTTCTAAGAGATCTATAAGGGGCCTGCATAAGAGCACAACAGTGCCTACCGTTCCTGTCCTATTGTTTCCTTTCTTTATATTCAATTAATTTAATTATTACATACTCATACTTATATATATATACTTATATATTGTATAGTTATAGGGACACGGTGGCTCAGGGGCTAGGATGTTGAGCTTGTCGATCGAAAGGTCGGCAGCTCAGCGGTTCGAATCCCTAGTGCTGCCATGTAATGGGGTGAGCTCCCGTTACTTTTCTCAGCTTCTGCCAACCTAACAGTTCGAAAGCACGTAAAAAATGCAAGGAGAAAAATAGGGACCACTTTTGGTGGGAAGGTAACAGCATTCCGTGCGCCTTTGGTGTTGAGTCATGCCAGCCACATGACCATGGAGATGTCTTCGGACAGCGCTGGCTCTTCGGCTTTGAAACGGAGATGAGCACCGCCCCTTAGAGTCGGCAACGACTAGCACATATGTGCAAGGGAAACCTTTACCTTTTTTATTGTATAGTTATTTCATGCTTACACTCATACATACGGTGTGACAAAATAAATATATAAATTAATTAAATAATTAAATCTCTACAGACTTTTAGCTATGCACTTTGGGATGAACACCCTTGGAATGGTGTAGGAGTAGGAATGGATTTCCGGAAAAATTGCAGACTACAGGAACCATTTGCACTTCAGTCTGAGATGCAGACAACACAGACTCATCCCCAACAGCCTGTGCCTGGGTTCAACAGGGAATGGACACAGGGCAGAAAACATGCTGCATGCAGCCAAGAAGGCTCTACACCCATTTGTACTACTCAGGTGACCTTGAGGACACAGATAAACCTCCAATGGCCTCAATGGCTCTCTAAAAGGATGCAAATGACCGCTGTCTGCAAGGAATATAAATCCTTCCATTCCCCACCGTCCAGTCAGAGCCGAAGAAGCTTCTTGGATGAGAAGCGAAACATCTTCAAAGAAAAGCAAGAAAGTCCAGTTGCCTCCTGAAAAAACATCTTTGGGACTGTAGTGATGGAGTACCTACAGAAAGGCAATGTCAGCGTTCCAGAAAACCCCTCCTGCAGAAAAGACTCCGAAGCCAACATCTTTCAAAGTTCTTTTACTAGCATAGGTAAACTGACACAGTTGGATGAAAATCGAAACTGGGGATTCGGGTTCCTCCCTCAGTAATACAAACTCCAAATTCTCCACCCTCATGACCCCTCTGCTGGTCACATGCTCCAATCCTCAACCGTCCCATGTCGAAGCATCACTCCGTCCACTCCTTCTCCAGATGGGAGCCCAGCCTGACTTTGACAGGCAGAAAGAATGTTGTTATGTCTAATAGCCCCTTGTACACCCACCGGAGAAATTGGCAGCGTGTGGAAGCCTTCGGCCTAGTATGGCTTCCAAAGCTGCCAGGCATGCCATTTCACTGATTATTCTCACTGTCATTTTTTCCCCCCTTTGCTCTGTCTGTCTTTAATGATCTTCTACACATTACTTCTTGTCCTGCCCTCAGGTGCTTTGGAGAATAGATTGACCACCTCTTCTCTGTCTGATAACTTCTCAAGTACTGGACGACTGCTATCATGTCACCCCAGCCCTTCTTTTCATTAAACTTTTTGTTGTTGTTGGTTGTGAAGTCGTGTCCGACCCATCACGACCCCGTGGACAACATTCCTCAAGGCCTTCCTGTCCTCTACCATCCTCTGGAGTCCATTTAAGCTCATGCCTACTGCTTCAGTGACTCCATCCAGCCACCTCATTCTCTGCCACCCTCTTCTTCTTTTGCCCTCAATCTTTCCCAGCATTAGGCTCTTCTCCAGTGAGTCCTTCTTTCTCATTAGGTGGCCAAAGTATTTCAGTTTCATCTTCAGCATCTGGCCTTCTAAAGAGCAGTCAGGGTTGATCTCCTCTAGGACTGACCAGTTGGATCGCCTTGCAGTCCAAAGGGCTTTCAGGAGTCTTTCCAGCACCAGAGTTCAAAGGCCTCAATTCTTTGGCATTCAGCCTTTCTTATGGTCCAGTTTTCACAGCCATACATTGCAACTGGGAAAATCATAGCCTTGACTATACCCACTTTTGTTGGCAAGGTGATGTCTCTGCTTCCCGCCCCCCCCCATTAAACTAGACATACCCAATTCCTGCAATTGTTCTTCATATCTTTTAGCCTGTAGGCCAGGGGTGAAATCCAGCAGGTTCTGATAGGTTCTGGAGAACCGGTAGCGGAAAGTACGGGCAAATATCACCTCTGGCTGGCCCCAGAGTGGGGTGGGAATGGAGATTTTGCAATATCTTTCCCCTAGGAGTGGGGAGGGAATGAGGATTTTTCAGTATCCTTCCCCTGCAATGGGGTGGGAATGGAAATCCTTCCCCTGCCATGCTCACCAAGCCACGCCCACAGAACCGGTAGTAAAAAAAAATTGGATTTCACCACTGCTCTAAGCCAATAATCATCTTTGTTGCTCTTCTCTGCACTCTTTCCAGAGTCTCAACATCTTTTTCTTTTTGGAAGACTTTCTAGTTTCTAGTTTCCTCATCACCCTGACTGACGTCTTTCTACATCTGTTCTACTTTTCCTGAATTTTCATAAAGTATGGTACCCAGAACTGGATGTAGTTCTCAAAACTAGTTTTCCCCCCAATTCTGAACAGAGTAGAAATATTAGCTTTTGTCCTGCCCTTTGGAAACAATGTTTATATTAATTGCATTTATCTTTTTAGAATCCTATTGGGGGGCTGATTTACCCTCACCCTGTGATCAACTCCCATTCCAAAATACGTTTTATACTGTTGGAAGAAATATCCATCTGGGTTCAGTTCCAAGTCGGGACAAAGACACTGGAAACATGGAGACTGCTTGGAAAGATGGTTTAATGGTGGTCAGGATCACATGGCTTGAGTTCCTGAACAGAAAAGGGGCTGAGATCCTGTGTGCTCCCTGGCTTTATGCTTTTTCTGAGCTTTGAACTTTCTGGGGCACAGGAAGAGTATCCTGATTGGTTGTCAAACTCCCAGGGGGTGCGGGTCTTAGTTAGCCTTGCTGGCTGATGTAATCTTCCCAGGTGTCATGTGGTGAGTTTCTGTTGCTAGATGGGTCTTATTGTGTTGCAGATGATGGTCCCATTGACAAAGGTGGGGAGAATGAGTTTCTACCTCTGACCCATTGACAAAGGTGGGGGGAAATGAGTGAGCTTGGTTGAGGCTTTAATGGCCCATTGACAAAGGTGGGGGGTGGCAGGAAGTTGCAGGGAGCTGCTTTGTCTTTAAAACATGTTTCTCCATTTCTCATCCAGGGAAATATAATATTCTGCCTTTTTAAATATTTTCTAAAATATTTCATTCTTCTAGGAGGTGGGTGGGTGCTAAATTCCTACAATACGTACAAGTTATCAAATCAGATGTTCTGATCCCTGGTCTATACATTTCTTTCATGTTTCCTAAGTAGAAAAATATTACAGTATGTTTGCCTCTTTTAAATTCTATTACTTTCAGCCCACTTTCTCTTATCAAGATCATTTTCGATTGTGTTCCAGGCTTTTAAATCAGCTGCCCAATCTTGTGTCATCTGCAGATGAGATAAACATTCCCTTCACCTCCCCACCAAATCATTAATAAAATTATTGAAGGCTAGAAGCCTGTAAGATAAGCGAGAACTTATGGGCTTGTAACTAGGATGTAGATTGCTTATGAAGGAGAGGTTCCTTCATTATGGTAAGATGATGAAACCAGTTTACTAGTAGGTAAATAACATTTCTCGTTCATGGGATAGATACTTATATATATTATCTAATATGTGCTCGACAAAATAAATAAATAAATAAATATTTTCAAAAATTTATTTGTTCAATTTCTAGAGCTGCCCATCACAGTCAAGGACTCTGAGGGTGGGTTCCAATTCAAATAGGATACTGATAGAAGATAATATTTGTAGGAGGATATTCATTCGCTGATGATGTTATCTAGTTGGGTGATGAAATTGTAGAAAGTTAGCACCCACCCCGCTCCTAGAAGAATGAAATATCTTAGGAAATATTAAAAAGGGCAGAATATTATATTTCCCTGGATGAGAAATGGAGAAACATGTTATAAGGACAAAGCAGCTCCCTGCAGCTTCCTGCCTCCCCCCACCTTTGTCAATGGGTCAGAGACAGAAACTCATTCTCCCCACCTTTGTCAATGCAACCATCATCTGCAACACAATAGGACTCATCTAGCAACAGAAACTCCCCACATGGCATTTGGGAAGATTACATCAGCCAGCAAGGCTAGCTAAGACCCCCACCCCCTGGGGGTCTGACAACCAATCAGGATACTCTTCCTGTGCCCCAGGAAGTTCAAAGCTCAGAGAATAGAATAGAATAGAATAGAATAGAATAGAATAGAATAGAATAGAATAGAATAGAATAGAATAGAATAGAATAGAATAGAATAGAATAGAATAGAATTTTATTGGCCAAGTGTGATTGGACACACAAGGAATTTGTCTTGGTGCATATGCTCTCAGTGTACATAAAAGAAAAGATACGTTCATCAAGGTACAACATTTACAACACAATTGATGGTCAATATTTCAATATAAATCATAAAGATTGCCAGCAACAAGTTATAGTCATACAGTCATAAGTGGAAAGAGATTGGTGATGGGAACTATGAGACGATTAATAGTAGTGCAGATTCAGTAAATAGTTTGACAGTGTTGATGGAATTATTTGTTTAGCAGAGTGATGGCCTTCGGGGAAAAACTGTTCTTGTGTTTAGTTGTTCTGATGTGCAGTGCTCTATAGCATCGTTTTGAGGGTAGGAGTTGAAACAGTTTATGTCCAGGATGCGAGGGATCTGCAAATATTTTCACGGCCCTCTTCTTGATTTCTGCAGTATACAGGTCCTCAATGGAAGGCAAGTTGGTAGCAATTATTTTTTCTGCAGTTCTAATTATCCTCTGAAGTCTGTGTTTTTCTTGTTGGGTTGCAGAACCGAACCAGACAGTTATAGAGGTGCAAATGACAGACAGAAAGCATAAAGCATAAAGCCAGGGCGCGCTCAGCATCTCAGCCCTTTTCTGTTCAGGAACTCAAGCCATGTGAACCTGACCACCATTAAACCATCTTTTCAAGCAGTCTCCATGTTTCCAGTGTCTTTTTCCCCACTTGGAACTGAACCCAGATTGACATTTCTTCCAACAAAATGTCTGCAAGAAAACAGCCAAGATCAGAGAGCACCAAGGACCCCACAGGATCTACACCAACCATCTTATATGTACAGGCAGTCCACACCGGGAATACTGCAACCAATTCTGGTCACCATACTACAAAAAAGACGTTGAGACTTTGGAAAAAGTGCAGAGAAGAGCAATTAAGTTGATCAAAGGCCTGGAGACTAAAACATATAAAGAACGGCTGCAGGATTTGGATTTGGCTAGAGAAAAGAAGAATTAGGGGTGACACGATAGCAATATTCCAGTATTTGAGGGGCTGCCACAAAGAAGAGGGGGTCAGCCAGTTTTCCAAAGCACCAGAAGGCAGGACAAGAAGCAGTGGATGGAAACTCATCAAGGAGACAAGCAACCTAGAATTAAGGAGAAATTTCCTGACAGTGAGCACAATAAACCAGTGGAATTGCTTGCCTTGAGAAATTGTGGGTGCTTCATCACTGGAGGCTTTTAAGAAGACATTCATTTGCCTGAAATGGTATAGGTTCTCCTGCTCGACCAGGGGGCTGGACTAGAAGACCTCCAAGGCCCCTTTCCAACTCTATTCTATTCTAGTGACCATTTGTAGTTGCAAGTTCAGTACTGGAAAAAGTGACTTATGACTGTTTTTCACAATCTCCACGGTCACGTGATCAAAATTTGGACACTTGGCAACTGACTCATATTGATGACAACCTTCTGAAAAGCAAAGTCAATGGGGAAGCCAGGTTCACTCAACAAACGTGGCACTAAATTTAATCATTGAAGTGATTTGCGTAACAGATACGGCCAGAAAGGTCATAAACTGAGGCAAAAATTCACTTAGCAAATGTCTCACATAGCAACATTGTGCTGTGGTCCGTCAGCAGTCTACGGAGCTGGCAACGGAGTCGGACAGCGATGAGGCTGAGTTGGGGCCAGGGCCATCGGGGAGTGAGGTGCGGACTCCAGAGCCTCCAGAGACTGACAGTAGTGAGGCAGAGGAACAGGAGGAGCCTGTTCCTAATGGACGCATGAGAAGAGCTGCCAGAAGGCAAGAGCAGCTCAAGCAGAGAGGACAACTCAGGAGTAGGGCCAAGAGATGATTGGCCCCTCCCATAAGGCTTAAAACAGACCAGCACCGCATTTCAGCTTTGCCAGAAAACTATGTTGTAGCTGCGACTTCTGCTTCGTCTTCTGCTTCATCTACGTCTTTGTTTTTGTGGCTTCTGGATGTTTGCCAGGAAGGGCCTTTGGCAGTTTACCTAATTGGACTAAGGTTTGTGAGATAACTGAGGAATTTGTGTTGGGAGGCATTGTTTTATTTTGAGTGGAGCGACACTGGGAATGAAGTACTGCCCAGCTGTTCGAATAAAGTTTGTTTTTCCATGGACGAAGTTTATTACTACCTACTTGGGCCTGGGTCACAACACATTGTGGTCGTTAGTCAAAGGCTTACCTTATACCTTATTTCTCCTTGAGCCATTTTTATGCTGGCCTATTGTTCAAAATGTCTGATGCTTTCTTCCTTTATTTCACAGCCTTCAGAAAATGGCGGACATAAGAACAAACAATGACACCGCAATTGTGCACCGCCTATCTAAAGAAGGTTTGTCTAACTCAGGAGCTGCTCCTCTTTTAGCAAGCGATGAATATTGCTGCTCAGGATGGCCTTTGGAGTTCTTGAGATGTGTCTCCTGCTGGATTGTTATATATAGGTCTGAATTTTAATGTGGTTTCTCTCTCTCTCTCTCACTCTCTCTCTCTCTCTCTCTCTCTCTCTCTTCTATTTTCATGCTCCTAGATTTTGTCCCAAATGTTCTGGTGCTTTGAAGTCATTTTATTATACTGTATGGTTTTATGTTTTCAGGGCCATGTTAGTGGAGACTTTGGGACCCAAAACTCAAAAAGAGAATTCAATTGCATCATTAACAAACAAATACGGGTAGCCGCAGCTTTTTGGTTATGGATATAGTGCTCGATTTATGACCACGATTGAGCCCAAAATTTCTGTGGCTAAGCATGACAGTTGTTAAAGTGAGTTTTGACTCATTTTACAACCTTTCCAGCCAGAGTTGTTAAATGAATCACTGCAGTTGTTAAAGTTAGTAACGTGGCTGTTAAGTGAATCCAGCTACCCCACTGACTTTGCTAGTCGAACGCTTGACTGGGAGGGTTACAAATGGTGATCCCGTAACTCTGGGCCAGCACATGCCAGTTGCAAAACATCCAAATTTTGATCACGTGACTAGGAAGGGGGAGGGGGGATGCTGCAACACTTGTGTGAAAAACGGTCATAAATTATAGTGACCAGATGTCCCGCTTTTGGCGGGACAGTCCCGCTTTTTAATAATTTGTCCCGCGTCCTGCGGCATTTCAAAAAAGTCCCGATTTTTTCCCCACTCCCATTCTGAAAATGGGAGGCGGCAACGCAAGAGGAGGAGGAGGAGGCGGAGAAGGGGGCGCGAGATCGCCCGCTGCCTGGAAGAGCCGAGAGGAGAGCCGAGCCTGCCTGGAAGAGCCGAGAAGCAGCAGCCGCTCCTCCTCCTTCAGGCAGATGGCGAGACTCAGAGTGCATGCGCAGCCCCCCCCGCCCCCCGGTCAATGGTGTCCCGCTTTGCCATCACTGAAATCTGGTCACTTTGTTGGAAGAAATATCCATCTGGGTTCAGTTCCAAGTGGGGACAAAGACACTGGAAACATGGAGACTGCTTGGAAAGATGGTTTAATGGTGGTCAGGATCACATGGCTTGAGTTCCTGAACAGAAAAGGGATGAGATCCTGTGCGCTCCCTGGCTTTAGGCTTTTTCTGAGCTTTGAACTTTCTGGGGCACAGGAAGAGTATCCTGATTGGTTGTCAAACTCCCAGGTGGTCTAGGGGTCTTAGTTAACATGGTAGGTTGTCCCTCAAGCTTGCCTGAGCCTTGCCATGTGGTGAGTTTCTGTTGCTAGATGGGTTCTATTATGTTGCAGATGATGGCCCATTGACAAAGGTGGGGAGAATGAGTTTCTACCTCTGACCCATTGACAAATGTGGGGGGAAATGAGTGAGCTTGGTTGAGGCTTTAATGGCCCATTGACAAAGGTGGGGGGTGGCAGGAAGTTGCAGGGAGCTGCTTTGTCTTTAAAACATGTTTCTCCATTTCTCATCCAGGGAAATATAATATTCTGCCTTTTTAAATATTTTCTAAAATATTTCATTCTTCTAGGAGGGGGGTGGGTGCTAAATTCCTACAACTTTATCATAAATCCACTTTTTTCAGTGCCCTTATAACTACAGTTACTAAACGAATGGTTGTAAGTTGGGGACTACCTCCCAAAGGGCCCAAAATAAGGGGCGTGCATAAGCGCACAAACGTGCCTACCGTTCCTGTCTTATTGTTTTTCTTTTCTTCTTCCTATATATCTATAGATGCTTATACCTCCCAATATTTACTCATATATATGTTTATATACTATAAAATCTTTTTATATGATGTTGTGACAAAATAAATAAATAAATAAAATAAAATAAATAAATGTACTTTCACTTGAGGAAGTATAAAATCATGTGATAAAGGAAAATTTGAGAATTTCGGAATAAATAATTCTGGGGGCCGACTTAAGCTTCGTAACCCTGGCTGAGCATTGTCTGGCTTGACAAATTCAAGATAAGGTAGGATTAATAGATCACAGGAGGTTTTTTATACCTCTCATTATCTACTTTAACCGTGTCTCATGTGTTGGCGAACACAAGCAAACTCAGTATGTCAGTTTGCCTTATCTTCAAGAAGTGCTTTATTGACTGATTGATTTATAATTATTTTTAGCCTGCATTAAGGATGAAGTTCTCCCAGCTCAGAAAGTGCTCTTCCAATGTGACGCCCACTGGCAGCAGCCAATATTATTATTATTATTATTATTCCCAACAGAAAGCCAAGGCAGAAAAAGAAAGAAGGAAGTAAAAAGGCTACTGATCGGAAAACTATTTTTTTTTAATATTCTTAATTTTATCCAATGCATAGTAAATGATCAAATGCAAATAACCTTTTATTCCAAAAGATTCCACACAGATAGTCCTCGACGTACGACCATAATTGAGCCCAAAATTTCCACTCCTAAGTGAGAGAGATGTTAAGAGTTTTGCCCCATTTTGCCACCTTTCCTGCCATAGTTGGGGTTTTTTTGGTGTGTGTATATATATATATATATTTGTTTTCTGAGGTTTTCGCGGGTGTTTGTATGTAGGTCTTTGGTTATTCGGGTTTTCTCCCGTGTAAACTTGGAAGTGTCTTGGCGACGTTTCGACGAAGTCTCATTCATCATCTTCAGGCTTCAGCTTCGTGCTTCTGGGAGAAATGTGTGATCGCAGCTGTTTCTTCCTTTTAACTGCTTGTGGGGGTTTGAACTGATTGGGTGGGAGCTTGACTGTGCTCTGATTGGATGGGGTTTTTGTGTGTGCTCTGATTGGATGGGGGTGTGTCCTGTTTGGGTGGGGGCTTGGTTGTGCTCAGATTAGTCTGAGTTGCAGGGGGATTTGAGCTGGTGAGCTGCATTGCTGTTGTTTGGCTTCGTGTTTGTGGTCGTGCTACATCTTCATAGTGGGTGTCTGTCTGCTGCATGTATGGATTGGAGGGGTTTGAAATGGCTAATGTTGCAGCTGTGGTCTGGCTTCTGGTCCTCGGTCGTGCTTCCTGATCAGTGTGGGTTTGGGTCTGCTTTCTGGGTGGATGTGTGGTGGTGACATCCTGTGTGGAACTCGTGAGTGTGAGTCTGGTGTCATTCCTCATATTAGAGACTCGTTCGTCAATAAGGGCGGGTTTCCAAATGGCTGGTAGGCGGGAGGTATCATCTCGTTTGTTCATGCTGTGTGGGTGTTTTTCTATCTCTATGGCTTCTCTGATTATTTTGTTGTTAAAGTGTTCAGTTTTGGCGATAGTTCTGGTCTTTTTAAAGTCAATATCATGTCCTGTGGCTTTAAGGTATTGGACCAGGGAAGAAGTTGGTTCCTCTTTTTTGACTGAGTTCTTGTGTTCTTCAATGCATGCACTTATTCTTCTAGTACCTCTATTCTTATATTCTTCTTATATTCTTCTCTAAGAAGAATAAGTGCACGCATACATGCTTACATCTACAGCAAACAACTACAGCCCTATGCAGAATCCATCACCTCACATGTAAAAAACTCATTCCAGTTCATAGAGATCATAAAGAAACAAACTTACAGCCCAGCAACCTACTCGTGAGCTTTGATGTCATATCCCTCTTCACCCAAGTGCCAATCAAAGAAGCCTTGACAACTATCCAAAAAAATATAACCCCCCAAGCACATCCTAGAGCTGACCAACCACTGCCTATCCAACACATACTTCATCTATAACGGACAAAAATACAAACAAATAGAAGGAGCACTCATGGGATCACCCCTCTCATCTGTCATTGCCAACCTCTACATGGAACAGTTTGAAACCCAAGCTCTAGAAAAATCTGATCACAAACCCAAACTCTGACTCAGATACGTAGACGACACCTTCATAATCTGGCCACACGGGAAAGAAAAACTTGACAACTTCCTCACACACCTTAATAGCCTACACCCCAAAATACAGTTCCCCATGGAAACAGAAGTTAACAACCAACTTCCCTTCCTGGATGTCTTAGTCTACAGGAAATCCAATGGCTCCCTAGGACACACCATCTACCAGAAGAAAACACACACAAACCGCTATCTGCACACACTCTCACACCACCACCCAGCACAGATCAACTCCGTAGCCAAGACACTCATCTCCAGAACAAAACGCTTAGCTGATGAACAACACCTAAAAAACGAACTACACACTCTCACTAACGTACTAACATCCAATGGATTCCAAAGAAATAAGATTACCAAGCTAATCCAAAAAGAACCTCCCACTAAAATCCAAGACAGAGAACAAGAAAAGGGCACAGCCCTCCTCCCATATATAAAAGGCACCACGGACAGAATCAGCAAGATCCTCCATAAACACAACATCAAGACAACATTCTGCACAAACCAAAAAATATCCACCATCCTAAGAAACCCCAAAGACAAAATTGAGTTAGAAAATCAAGGAGTATATGAAATCCCATGCACTGCCTGCCCCACCACATACATCGGACAAACCAACAGAAGAATAAGTGCACGCATTGAAGAACACAAGAACTCAGTCAAAAAAGAGGAACCAACTTCTTCCCTGGTAAAACACCTTAAAGCCACAGGACACGATATTGACTTTAAAAAGACCAGAACTATCGCCAAAACTGAACACTTTAACAACAGAATAATCAGAGAAGCCATCGAGATAGAAAAACGCCCACACAGCATGAACAAACGAGATGATACCTCCCGCCTACCAGCCATTTGGAAACCCGCCCTTATTGACAAATGAGTCTCTAACACGAGGAATGACACCAGACTCACACTCACGAGGTCCACACAGGTGTCACCACCGCACATCCACCCAGAAAGCAGACCCAAACCCACACTGATCATGAAGCACGACCAAGGACCAGAAGCCAGACCGCAGCTGCAACATTAGCCATTTCAAACCCCTCCAATCCATACATGCAGCAGACTGACACCCACTATGAAGATGTAGCACGACCACAAACACGAAGCCAAACAACAGCAATGCAGCTCACCAGCTCAAATCCCCCTGCAACACAGACTAAATTGAGCACAACCAAGCCCCCACCCAAACAGGACACACACCCAGCCAATCAGAGCACAGCCAAGCTCCCACCCAATCAGTTCAAACCCCCACTAGCAGTTAAAAGGAAGAAACAGCTGCGATCACACATTGCTCCCAGAAGCACGAAGCTGAAGCCTGAAGATGACGAATGAGACTTCGTCGAAACGTTGCCAAGACATTTCCAATTTTACACGGGAGAAAACCCGAACAACCAAAGACCTATATATATATATATATATATATATAAGTTTTTATAATATATTTATATAAATGATAGAGCCAGTTTGCTCTAGTGGTGAAGGCACTAGGCTAGAAACCAAGAGCTTGCAAGTTCCAATCCCGCCTTAATGTCGTGTAAGCCAACTGGGTATTTTTGAGCCAGCATTTTTGAGCCAGTTGTCAGGAGACAGGGGTCTGTGTGGCTGAGACTGCTAAGACAGTCTGTTATTAACAGCAGCTGCTTGCAATTACTGCAGGTTCAAGTCCCACCAGGCCCAAGGTTGACTCAGCCTTCCATCCTTTATAAGGTAGGTGTTGTGACCCAGGTTCCTGGACCCGGACTCCTGGACTCGGATGATTCAGAAAGTGAGGGAGAAGACCTGGCCAGCCCTGCTTCTCTTGAGCCCTTTCCCTCCCTGGCACCCACTCAAAGGGATGGGGAGGGGCCGGCACAGCCTGATTCCATGGAGCCTCCTTCTGATTTGGCAACGCCCCAAGAACAGTTTTGGAGCGATGCAAGGTCACGTAGACGTAATCGCCGTGCGCAGCAGCGGAAGAGTTGGGACAAAGCCAAGTCATAATTGTCATGCAGTGACATCTGCAGAGACTATAAATAGGAGGCGGGACTTCCTGGTTTTTTGTCTTGGACAAAGTAATGAGTTGGCGCGAGCTAATGAATTGGCGCGAGCTAACTATTTCAATGGAGGAAAGAATATATTCGTGAGTAATTCTGGCCTTATCTATAATTTCCTCGTTATCTCCAGAAACTTGGCAGGCCCGTGGGTAGACGTGGCCAGGACATGTATCTATGTAAATAAAAGGAAAAAAAGGAAGGCCTCTGACGGACTCTTTGCTGGGAGTATTGGGGGAAGGGAAACAGAACATTTTGTCCAAGACCTGACTAAAACATCTTCCACCAAAGATGGATCAGCAGCAGGTACAGCAGCAGTTACAGCAGCTACAAGCAGCTAATCAACAGCTCCAGCAGCAAGTGGCTCACTTGGCAGGCCAACTTGCTGCCAGGAATGTGCCTGCAGCCCCCATCCTCCTCCTCCTCCTCGTCGCAAGTGCCCGATAACCGTGCGGATAAGTTTTCTGGGCAGCCTGAGATGTTCCCGACCTTCTTGGGACAGTGCCAGCTCTACATGGCTATGAGGCCAGAGGATTTCCCAGACGACCGGGCTAAGGTGGCCTTCGTGATTAACCTTCTTTCCGGCTCGGCTGCTCGATGGGCCACGCCTCTTGCTCCAGGACAGCCCCTGCTGGCGGACCAACAGCGTTTTGGCAGCACCTGCGCACCATGTATGAGGACCCGTTCGAATGCTGACGGCAACCAGGCGCCTTAAGGAACTCAGTCAAGGAAACGCCCCTGCAGGAGTACATCGCGAATTTCGTCTTTTGTGCCAGGACTCTGACTGGAATGATGCAGCGCCAGGACGTTCCCAGGAGGGACTCTCAGAGGAATTGCAAGACGAGCTGGCCCGCGTGGAGGCGCCGCGGACCTCGACAACTTGGTGCCTTTGTCTCCGCCTCGATGCCCGTCTGCAACGGCGACCGTCCCGTCGCACCCCGGGACCCGCCGTCGACATCTGCGCCCCACTTCCTGCACCACCAGCACCCAGGGTCGCCCACGTTTTGTAACCGCCATGAAGAGCCCATGGAGTTGGGAGCGGCCAGATCTCGCCTGACAGCCCAGGAGCGGAACCGAGGCGCCAAGGGGATTGTGCCTGTACTGTGGGAGCCCGCCACTTCGCCGCTTCTTGCCCCAGAAAGCGGCGGGCACGACGCCGTCCCCGAATCACAGCGTGACCAATCGAAGCGGAGCAGGCCCGACCGGGAAACCCTAGGTCGGGCACGCATTAAGCCCCACTGGACGCTATGGAAGTAGACTCTGGGCCCCTCGGCATCTGATTCTGGACACACGGATATGGTTGGGGAACCAGTCGGACGGGCTCCAGGCGCATGCGCTGGTGGACTCAGGGCCACAACAAACTTTATGGACCAGGCCTTTGTGACCCAGTTTGCGGTCCCGTGGTTCCGTGGACCCTCCGATGCGGTAGAGACAATTGATGGGCGAGAACTGGTGTCCGCCCCATTAAATTGCCACCCAGCCTTTGCGCCTGGCTATTGGGGACCATGAGGAGGCGATCCAGTTTTATGTCACGGCGGACCTTCATTTTCCTGTGGTCCTTGGGATGGCCTGGCTTCGGACCCACGATCCTCAGGTGGCCTGGTCGCGAACACCATCTCTTTCCCGAGTCTGCAGTGCGTCGATCACATCCGCCACACCTGTGCCGCCAGAACGCCCCACCGCTGCCATCACCTTGCCTCCTGAGCTGACGGACTTCGCCGACGTGTTCAGCGAGAAGGAGGCGGACCGACTACCCCGCATCGGCCCCACGATTGCCCGTGGACCTTCTGCCCAACGCACCACTGCCTGTGGGACGCCTGTATTCCATGTCGGAGCCCGAGTTGGCCGCCTCAGGGACTTCCTGGACAAAAACCTGGCCCGAGGGTTCATCCGCCTTCAAAGTCCCTCTCGGCCCCGGTCCTCTTTGTGAAGAAGAAGACAGGGACTTGCGCTATGCTGTGATTACCGCCGGCTAAACGCCATTACGGTGCGGAATCGCTACCCCTGCCGCTCATCCCGGAGCTACTGGAAAGGTTGCGAGGCCACGATCTTCACCAAGCTCGATCTCCGGGGCCTACAACCTGGTGCGGATACGAAGGAGGCGAATGGAAGACGGCATTCGGCACCCGATACGGACACTACGAATACACTGTCATGCCATTTGGGTTGACCAATGCTCCCGCCGTTTTTCAGCACTTCATGAACGACGTGTTCCGAGACATGTTGGATCGGTTCGTGGTTATCTACCTCGGCGACATCCTGATTTACTCCCGGTCCAGGGAAAGCCACCTTCGACACGTCAGTCTGGTTCTGCAACGCTATGGAGCAACAACTCAATGCGGCTGGAGAAATCGTCTTCTTCCGGACTTCCATAGAATTCCTCGGCATATCATCTCGCCCGAGGGCATAGCCATGGACCCATGTAAAGTAGAAGCTTTGTGTAGCTGGGAAGCCCCTCGTCGGGTGAAGGATGTTCAGCGCCTACTGGGCTTCGCCAACTACTACCGGACCTTCATCCCGGGCTTCGCCACACTGACAGCTCCACTTACCCAGCTCCTCAGGAAGAAGGTTGCATTCCGGTGGGGTCCCCCGCAGCAAGAAGCATTCACAGCCCTCAAGAAAGCCTTCGTCACGGAACCCGTCCTGAGGCATCCCGACCCGCTCCGGCCTTTTGTGGTGGAAACAGACGCGTCCAATGTGGCTCTGGGAGCGGTGCTGCTACAGGCTCCGACGAATGGTGGCACACTTTTTCCCTGCGCTTACTACTCCCGGAAACTCAACCCTTCCGAGCGCAACTACACTATCTGGGAAAAAGAGTTGCTGGCTATCAAGGCTGCATTCGAGGCTTGGCGACACCATCTGGAGGGGGCCCGACATCAGGTGGAGGTCCGAACGGACCATCGGAATCTCGAGCACCTCACCACAGCTCGGAAGTTAAACCAGCGGCAGATCCGGTGGTCGTTGTTTTTTGCCCGGTTCAACTTCCGCGTGACCTACATTCCCAGCGGTCACAACCGGAGGGCGGGTGCCCTGTCCCGCAAGCCAGAGTACCTCTGCGCCAAGGCGTCCCTTCCTCCACGGACAGTGGTGCGGGCAGAGGCCTGGGCCGCAGCAGGGGAGCCAGTGGACTTGCGGGCCCAGGTGCGAGAGGCGCAGCGCCAGGACGCCTGGTCGCAGCAAAGGAGAGCGGAGGTGGGCCCCACGTCTCCTTGGACCTTGGAGGAGGACTTACTCAAGTTTCGGGGGCGATTATATGTACCCACAGGACCACTCCGAGCCCTCGTCATGACCCAGTGCCACGACAACCCTGCAGCAGGACATTTTGGGTTCTTCAAGACCTCCACCTGGTGACACGGACCTTTGGTGGCCCGAGTGCGGCATGATATACATGCCTACGTGACATCCTGCGTGCCGTGCGGCAAGCCAAGACCGCCACGGGGGCCCCTCCCGGGCTCCTTCAACCCTTGCCGACACCCGACAGACCCTGGGGGGGGATCTCTATGGATTTCCTGACAGACCTGCCGCCGTCCTCTGGGTTCACCACGGTGCTGGTGGTGGTGGACATGCTCACCAAGATGGCACACTTCATCCCATGCCGCTGGACTGCCCACAGCCGCAAAACGGCCCGCCTCTTTCTGCAGCACATCTTCCGCCTCCATGGTCTACCGGACAGGGTGGTTTCGGACCGCTGGAGTTCAGTCCACAGCCCGCTTCTGGAAGAGCCTGATGGCCGCGTTGGAGGTGCAGGTATGTCTGTCGTCATCGCACCATCCGGAGACCGACGGGGGTACAGAGAAGGTCATCGGTATACTGGAACAGTATCTCCGTTGCTTCATCAACCAGCAACAGGACAACTGGGCCGACTACCTGTCCCTGGCGGAGTTTGCTTTTAACAACTCTCAGCACACCTCTACTCAGATGACCCCGTTCTTTGCCAATGTGGGGTACCATCCGGCTCTTCCTCTGGCACCACCGGACTCTCCTGTTCCCGAACGCAGACCTTCCTGACGGAATTGCATGCGGTCCAACAGTTGGTACGCCAGCAGCTGAATCGGGCAAAGGAGGATTACAAACGGTCCGCCGACCGTCCCGACGGGCAACGCCCCGCTGGCAGTTGGAGACCGGTGTGGCTCTCACCAAACACCTCCCGTCCGACCGCCCGGTAAAGAAGTTGGACCACCGATTCATCGGCCCGTTCCTGTCGAGGCAGTCATCAACCCGGTAGCCTACCGACTGACCCTGCCACGATCCATGCGGATCCACCCGTTTTCACCGGTCCCTTCTGGTTCCTGAGGCCACACCGAGTCCCCTTCGGTGCCCAACAGCACCCGTCACTGTCGCCGAGGACGGATCGGAGGAATACGAAGTCCACAGCGACGAGACTCCCGCTGGCTGAAGGGTCGTTTCCAATATTTGATCGCGTGGAAGGATACGGGACTGATTTCTCCTGGGTAGATGCCTCCGACGCTCATGCCCCTGACCTGGTGCAGGCCTTCCATGAGCAGAACCCAGCTCGACCGCATCCCGATCGTCAGCCCGGGGAAGGGCCCTGCGGTGAGGATAGTGTTGTGACCCAGGTTCCTGGACCCAGACTCCTGGACTCGGATGATTCAGAAAGTGAGGGAGAAGACCTGGCCAGCCCTGCTTCTCTTGAGCCCTTTCCTCCCTGGCACCCACTCAAAGGGATGGGAGAGGCCGGCACAGCCTGATTCCATGGAGCCTCCTTCTGATTTGGCAACGCCCCAAGAACAGTTTTGGAGCGATGCAAGGTCACGTAGACGTAATCGCCGTGCGCAGCAGCGGAAGAGTTGGGACAAAGCCAAGTCATAATTGTCATGCAGTGACATCTGCAGAGACTATAAATAGGAGGCGGGACTTCCTGGTTTTTTGTCTTGGACAAAGTAATGAGTTGGCGCGAGCTAATGAATTGGCGCGAGCTAACTATTTCAATGGAGGAAAGAATATATTCGTGAGTAATTCTGGCCTTATCTATAATTTCCTCGTTATCTCCAGAAACTTGGCAGGCCCGTGGGTAGACGTGGCCAGGACATGTATCTATGTAAATAAAAGGGGAAAAAAAAAGGAAGGCCTCTGACGGACTCTTTGCTGGGAGTATTGGGGGAAGGGAAACAGAACAGTAGGTAAAATGAGGACCCAGATTGTTGGGGACAATAAGTTGACTTTGTATATAATATACAAATGGATGAAGACTATTGCTTGACATAGTGTAAGCCTCCCTGAGTCTTCGGAGAAGGGCAGGATATAAATGCAAATAAAAAAAAAAAGTTCTAGTCCTGCCTTAGGCATGAAAACTGGCTGGGTGACTCTGGCCAATCTCCAAGAGATTGTGAGTTCTAGTCTCACCTTAGGCATGAAAGCTGGCTAAGTGATGTTGGGCCAATCACCAGGCATCTGTGAAGAAAAGTATGTATGTATGCATGTATGTATATATATATTTCCTTCCTCTCTCCCTCCCTCCCTCCTTCCCTCCCTCCCTCCCTTCATTTTATACATGACTCAAGGCAATGAACATACCTAATATTCCTTCTTCCTCCTATTTTCGCCACAACAGCAGCCCTGTGAAATAGGTTGGGCTGAGAGAAAGAGTGACTGGCTCAAAGTCACCCAGTCGGCTTTCATGCCTAAGGCACGACTAGAATTCACCATCTCCTGGTTTCTAAACCATCCCCTTAACCACTAGACCAAATTGGAATGATTGTCTTACTGCTAAAGCTTCAAATATAAAATGATAGAGATATTGTTCTCTCCGTTCCTAATTTCCTACTTCCTGGCTCAGCTGAATTTGGTAAACTAATGCCACTAGGGAGTTCAAAGGAAAGGAAAGGCCGTGCAAAATCTTGTTTGTAAAGGCTAAAATCTGAGTACCCTGACAAGTAAAATGTGGTAGGATTACCATCTCAGCAAACAAGACTCCTGTTTTGCATAGTGTGTGAGAGAGCTGAACTCGACTGTTCCTTTGATCTACTGTAGATAATATATAACTCGGTCTTTGATGAGAAGAAGAAAAAGGGAAAAAGTTTATTTAAAACAACCAGGGATATGCACATAATTATGCAGAGTGTTGAGAGCCCTAAAACAAACTTAATTTCTTTATTTTGATTATCTAACTCCTCATTTTATTCCTTGAGTGATCCCAGCTTTAGGCATTATAGAGCCAGTTTGGTTTAGTAGTTTAAGGCACCAGGCTAGAAACCAGGGGACAGTGAGTTCTAGTCCCGTCTTAGGTGTTGAAAGAAATGTCCATCTGGTTCAGTTCCAAGCTGGGAAAAAATCACTGGAAACATGGAGGCTGATTGGAAAGATGGTTTAATCATGAAGCTAGAAGCACATGGGTTCTGGGTAGCTGACTACATGGAGTTGAGAATGGGTGGCTTTTATACCTTCTCTTGGGCTTTGAACTTGAGCTTTCTGTTCCTGTGCAAGGACATGTATTCTATTGTCTGTTGTCAGACTCCCATGGTGCGATGTGGGATCACATGCCGCCTTCGGTCTGACCTAAGCGTAATTCATAAAATTATCTGCTACAATGTCCTACCTGTCAATGACTACTTCAGCTTCAACCGCAACAATACACGAGCACACAATAGGTACAAAGTCAATGTAAACTGCTCCAAACTCAATTGCAGAAAATACAACTTCAGCAACAGAGTGGTCAATGCCTGGAATGCACTACCTGACTCTGTGGTTTCTTCTCCAAACCCCCACAACTTTAACCTTGGACTGTCTACTGTTGACCTCACCCCATTCCTAAGAGGTCTGTAAGGGGCATGCATAAGTGCACCAATATGCCTTCCGTCCCTGTCCTAATGTCCCCATTTATTCGTATCCATTTCATGTATTCATAATCATGTTTATACTTATATCTGTTATCTTATTCATGCTTTGACAAAATAAGTAAGTAGGTAAGAAAATAAATAAATAAATAAAATCATGTTTGTCTGAGTCAAGTTTAGCTGAAGTTTGCTAGATGGTGCAATGTCCTTAGGAGATTGTGCAGTGTAGTGAGCCCTGCTGCTAGATAATCCTATTATGTCCTGGAGGGTCATGTCTTAATCCCATCACCCTGGAGCTGAAGGCCTTTTGTCTTGTAGATAGGCTGGCCCAGTCCTGCTGTGGCTGTTAAGAAAGGCTTGGGGTCTGCTTTCTGTCTTTAAAAACATGTTTCTCCTTTAGGGAAATATAACATTCTGGCTTTTTAAATATTTCCCAAAACATTTCTTTCTTCTAGAAGAGGGGTGGCTGCTAACTTTGTACATAGGTATGAAAGCCAGCTAGGCCAATGACCAGGAGATGGAGGGTTCTAGTCCCGCCTTAAGGCATGAAAGCCAGCTTTGGTCCAATCATTCTCTCTTAGCCCAACTCACCTCACAGGGTTGTTACGATGAGAAAAATAAGAGGAAGAAGGAATATTGGTTATGTTTGCCGCCTTGAGTTATGTATAAAAAATAATTATGTATAAAAAATAAATAAATAAGGGGCCGGTTTAGCTCACGCTGGTAAAGCCTGTTATTAAGGCTTATTAAGAACACAGTAGCCTGCAATTACTGCAGGTTCGAGCCCGGCCCAAGGTTGACTCAGCCTTCCATCCTTTATAAGGTAGGTAAAATGAGGACCCAGATTGTTGGGGGGGCAATAAGTTGACTTTGTAAAAATATACAAATAGAATGAGACTATTGCCTTATACACTGTAAGCCGCCCTGAGTCTTCGGAGAAGGGCGGGGTATAAATGTAAACAAAAAAAAAAAATCAAGTCAGGATAAAACAATATTATAGAGGATGCAAAATGCATCTTCAACATGAACAAAAGCAAAACAGAAGCTCAAGAGGCTGCAGAAAATTGGTGAAATGGACCACATCCCCAGGGTGAAGAATTTGAGAAAGTAGAAAGGCTAAAAAGCTAAAAAGGTCCAAGACATGTACAACACCCACACCCATACACACACACACGGAGGGAGGGAGGGAGAGAGAAAAGAGAGAGAGAGAGAGAGAGACTCAATGAATCACTTAGAACCAGGAATCAGCAACCTGTGGCTGCGGAGCTGCATGTGGCTCTTTCACCCCTCTGCTGCGGCTCCCTGTCACTCAAAATACGTGTCACAACCGCCAATGTGTGAAACCTGCCGGCCCGTGATTTATTGAGCTTTTCAACCCCCCCGTAGGCCAACCATGGATAAATCCAACAAAATAAAAGTTTTACAAGAAAACAGAACATTTAATTCAACTACATGTACTAGTTTTGCGGCCGCTCAAGAAATAGTCAGGCACGGAAAGGATTTTGTGGCTCCCGGTGTTTTCTTTTCTGTGGGAAACGGGTCTAAATGGTTCTTTGAGTGTTTAAGGTTGCAGACCTCTGACTAAGACAATTGTTGGGTCATCCTTTGAGAGAAGTTTGATGTGACCAGAATGAACATACAATTTTTAGGATGCCGGTATTTCTGTGATCCCAATGCTGGATAGTCCCAGGATCCTCTAAAAATGGGCCGTAATAGCTCAGGCTGTTAGAAGCCTGTTATTAGAACACAGTAGCCTGCAATTACTGCAGGTTCAAGCCCGGCCCGAGGTTAACTCAGCCTTCCATCCTTTATAAGGTAGGTAAAATGAGGACCCAGATTGTTGGGGGGGCAATAAGTTGACTTTGTAAATATACAAATAGAATGAGACTATTGCCTTATACACTGTAAGCCGCCCTGAGTCTTCGGAGAAGGGCGGGATATAAATGTAAATAATAATAATTTTAAAAAAAAGAGCTTAAATTGAGAAATAACTGTGGTGGCAAACAAACTTCAATAAAAAGTCAACGTTTACTTACCTAAACAGATTAAACAGAATGATCTCAGGTGGGCAAAACGGCAGTGTAGGTGGGTGGGACTTCCTGCCAGCTTCCACACCGATTCTGTGGGAATTTCCTCTGGTGTGGGAAGTGGCGGGAAGCATCAGACATCGAGATCATGTGACCACAGGGACGCTAAAACAGTCACCACTTTGCAAATAAAACTGGTCTGAGCATTGTGGAAATTTCAGTTCCACAGGATTAATGGCTCCCAGTTCTTTTTACACATCCTTTAATTCCGTGGATTTTATGCACCTTGACTTAAAAATGGTTGCAGTATAATGCACCGTTTGCGCTCACTTGAGGGTACAAACAGACAAATAAGCCACACAATGAGAGTTTCCGAAGTATATAAATAGATACTATAGTAGAGCAAGAATACCCCAATGATGCTAGCAGACCTTTAGAGGCAAAGTTGAACGTGTCCAGAAATATTTTACAAGAAGAGTTCTCCATTCCTCTGAAAACAATAAAATACCTTATCCCACCAGACTTGAAATCCTAGGCTTAGAAAACTTGGAACTCCGTCGCCTTCGACAAGACCTAAGCTTAACTCACAGAATCATCTATTGTAATGTCCTTCCTGTTGAAGATTACTTCAGCTTTAATTGCAATAATACTAGAGCAACTAATAGATTTAAACTTAATGTCAACCGCTTTAATCTAGATTGCAGAAAATATGACTTCTGTAACAGAATCATCAGTGCTTGGAATACTTTACCTGACTCTGTGGTCTCTTCTCATAATCCTAAAAGTTTTATCCAAAAACTTTCTACTATTGACCTCACCCCATTCCTAAGAGGACCATAAGGGGCGTGCATAAGCGCACAAACGTGCCTACCGTTCCTGTCCTATTGTTTTTCTTTTCTTCTTCCTATATATATGCTTATACCTCCTTATATTTACCCATATATGTGTTTATTTACTATATAATCTTTTTGTATGATACCTACATATATTGTTGTGACAAAATAAAATAAATAAAATAAAATAAAGTGTATTAAATGAGATTAAAATGTTATCATCATTGGTTTCAGGTGTTTTTAAAGCCTTAGTCAATTTAGAAAAGGGATCCTATTTGAAATATCATTCAATTTGTCTCAATGTCGGAGACAAAAATATCATTTTTTTTCTTTGCAGGAGGAAAAACAGTCTTAAAAATTAAGATTATTTTATTTATTTATTTGTCACAACAGTATATATAAGCATAAGCATGAAATAACTATACGATATATAAGCATAGATATAATCATAAGTATGTAATAACTATATAAAATTGGATACAATCAAAGGGAACATTAGGACAGGAACGGTAGGCACGTTGGTGCTCTTATGCACGCCCCTTACAGACCTCTTAGGAATGGGGTGAGGTCAATAGTAGATAGTTTTTGGTTAAAGCTTTGGGGATTTTGGGAAGAGACCACAGAATCTGGTAGTGCATTCCAGGCATTAACAATTCTGTTTCTGAAGTCATATTTTCTGCAATCAAGATTGGAGCGGTTCACATTAAGCTTAAATCTATTGTGTGCTCGTGTATTGTTGTGATTGAAGCTGAAGTAGTCTTCAACAGGAAGGACGTTGTAACAGATGATTCTATGAGTTAAACTCAGGTCATGTCGAAGATGGCGGAGTTCTAAATTTTCTAAACCCAGGATTTCAAGTCTGGTGGCATAAGATATTTTGTTGTAACCAGAGGAGTGGAGAACTCTTCTTGTAAAATATTTCTGGACATGCTCAATTGTATTAATGTCCGAAATGAGGTATGGGTTCCAGACAGGCGAGCTGTATTCAAGAATTGGTCTAGCAAATGTTTTATATGCTCTGGTTAGTAGTGTAGTGTTTATTTTAGCATTTCAGATTTCTGTGCACAATGCGTAATTATTAGGCTATTGAGTTCATTGGTGAAAAACAATTGGGGAAATTATACAGGCAGCAATAAATGGAGGAAGAGTATTAAAATGAATATTTTGTTCCACTTCCAGGACCTAAGTTTTACAAAGGGTCCTGCAGGATGGTATTAAAAACAAAAAAAATGCACAGACACAAACATTGTTCACATAGCATTCTAACCCATGAACTATGGATTTGAATCCATAATGATGAGATTCACACAACATCTGAAACTAACACCACACCAACGAGTTGTAGCTTAATGTGACATACGAATTTTTGCACGTTTATCATGCATCTTTTATGAGCTCTCTAACTCATCCTGCCCTATTTAATCAAGGAAATTCAGAGCTATGGAACTATCCAACATCTAATTGAAGCCTCCAGGTTCAGGAAGCCTAACCATTTCTAGGAATTAGTACCATTGTTTAATTGCTCTTACTTTTTTTATATATATAAATATATATATATATATATAATATATATATATATATATAATCAAAATCTACCAACCTGTAACTCCAAATCATAGCGACCCGTGAGATTCTAGCATTTTGAATAAGTCCCATTATAACTGTCTGGTTTGGCTCTGCAACCAAACAAGACAAACACAGACTTCAATGGATAATTAGAACTACAGAAAAAGCAATTGCTACCAATCTGCTTTCCACTGAGGACCTGTATACTGCACGAGTCAAAAAGAGGGCTGTGAAATATCTACAGACCCCTCGCATCCTGGACATAAATTGTTTCAACTTCTAGCCTCAAAATGACGCTATAGAGCACTGCACAACTAGACACAAGAACAGGTTTTTCCCAAATGCCATCACTCTGCTTAACAACTAATTCCCACAACACTGTCAAATAATTTACTAAGACTGTATTACTATTATTCTTCTCTTCCTTACTAGTATCTATCTCTTCCCACTTATTACTATAACCATGTGCTTGTATCTTTCAATTCGTATTGTTTTTACTTGTTTCCTAGTACGACTTGATAGCTTATTAGAAACCTAAATGTATTTTATTCTCCTTATGTACACTGAGAGCATATACACCAAAGACAAATTCTTGTGTGTCCAATCACACCTGGCCAATAAAGAATTCTATTTTATTCTATTAGATCCCAGAAGATTAATGTTTACAGCAGGGGTGTCCAAAGTTGGAAACTTCAAGACTTAAAACTTTAAGACTTGTGGACTTCAACTCCCAGAATTCCCCAGCTAGCACAGCTTAAGGTCTTAAAGTTGCCAACCTTGGAAACCAATAGTTTACGGTATTTTTGCTGCTTAGTTTGGAATAAAGGCAGGAAAAATAGCATGATGGACAAAATTAAAATTAAGCATTATATAGAAATTATAGAGAGCTAGAGAGCTTATTTTCTCTCTCTCTCTTACTGTGTGAAAACCCAGCTTCATCTATTAAAGCTACACTCTGGTAGATTCACAATCAATAAAAGGAAGTGCAGTACTTCTTCACACAACACAGACTTTAACTGTGGAATTCAAAGTCATCAGATACCACTATCGGCACCGACTTAAGACAGTTTTAAAAGGAGACTGGACAAATTAACAGGGATCGGACTATCAACGGCTATTAGTCTTGATGGCTGCTTATTGTCTCCACTGTGATGGTCAACAACATGTCCACTTAATTTATCTGAACTGGGATCCAATGGGGCCATGACACCATTAAGGGAATCAAATGTTAAACGTTGCTGAGCAGATGTGGTGAAAATGCCAGATATACATCCCCTTGTATGAATTGCAGACTCCTGCTTGTCTCAAACTTCCCACGATTTCAAATGGAAGAAAATCCTATGAAGATACAGTCATACCTTGGCCATTTGATGGCTTCAAAACTGATCAATTTCGATATTCAACACGTTTTGAATCAAAAAACCTGTCCTGGCACTTGTCTTTCTCCCAGCAGTCGACGTGCAAGGAAAAATACGCTGATATCAGCTGCCTTGTGACTTCTGCTATTTCCTCTGGCCAAAATAGCAAGTCACATGGTAAGTCACATGGTTTTCTTGGTCGTCGTTGGTTTTAGCATTTCTGGTGTCTTCCAGAATGAATTATTGATAGGGACCGAGATACCACTGCACATCTGGTGGAGAGATACTGGCAGCTTATTCCGTGACATCAGATGAATTCTCTGTAGCGTCAAGCAGAAGGATTGCTGCTACTAGTCCCTGGGGATTGCTAAAATCTAAAGTAGCCTTAAGGTGCTTTTCTTTTTTTCCCCAAGAAGCAACTGAACTTTCTGGTTTTTCTTTGGAGACATTTCACTTCTCATCCAAGAAGCTTCTTCAGCTGTGACTGGGTGGTTGGGAATGGAAGGATTTATACTCCTTGCAGTCAGCTGGGTATTTGCATTCTTTCAGAGTGTCATTGAGGCCACCTGGAGGTTTATCTGTGAGCAGTGAGTAGTGCAAATGAGTGTGGAGCTTTCTTGGAACAGCTGAAAGGACTGTGTTGTAAATTGGAGATAGATGATGTCATTTTCCTCCCCCTCTGTGGAGAGAGGACTTCTCAATTTTGACATAGATGGCCACTTTGACTCCTCTTTCAAACCAGCTGTCCTCTCTGTCCAAAATGTGGACTTCAAAAGAGTGGCCTTTGTCTTTCAAATGCAGATGGACTGCTAAATCTAATCCTGATTGGTTTGTTCTGCTATGTTGTGCCATGGGTTTGTGAAGTGGTTGTTTTGTTTCCCCTATGTACAGATCTGCACATGGCTGTAATAGCTCAAGCTGGTAAAGCCTGTTATTAGAATACAGTAGCCTGCAATTACTGCAGGTTCAAGCCCGGCCCAAGGTTGACTCAGCCTTCCATCCTTTATAAGGTAGGTAAAATGAGGACCCAGATTGTTGTGGGGGGCAATAAGTTGACTTTGTAAATATACAAATAGAATGAGACTATTGCCTTATACATTGTAAGCCGCCCTGAGTCTTCGGAGAAGGGCGGGATATAAATGTAAATAATAAAAAAAATTGTACTGCATATACCACATTGCTCAGTTTGTGTCTGGGTGTTTTATCCCTGGGGTGGACAAGCTTCTGCCTTAGTGTATTCTTGGGTTTGAAGTGTGGATGTTGTGCTGGTTGAAGATCCTCCTGAGCTTTTCCAATATTCCTGCAAGGTATAGAATGACAATGTTGCTTCATTTATTGTTCTCTTCATTGTCTGTTAAGGAGGAGCTCCTGTAGGGTCTTTTTTGAGATTTGATGAAGACCCATCTGGGATAGCCACATGTTCTGGGGTTTCCTTGATGTATTTTAGTTCCTTTTTTTTTTCTGAAGAAGCTTCTTAGATGAGAAGTGAAATGTCTTCAATGAAAAACCAGAAAGTCCAGTTGCCTCTTGAAAAATAAAAAGCACCTTTGGGACAACCATGACCTGGATGACTGGGGATCTTCATAAACCCTAACGTAGCCTTCTTCAATTTAGGCGACTTTCAGATGTAGTAATAGTAATAATAATAATAATAATAATAATAATAATAATAATAATAATAATAATAATAATAATAATAATAATAATAATAATAATATCAGAGTTGGAAGGGACCTTGGAGGTCTTCTAGTCCAACCCCCTGCCCAGGCAGGAAACCCTACACCATTTCAGACAAATGGCTATCCAACATTTTCTTAAAAATTTCCACTGTTGGAGCACTCACAACTTCTGCAGGCAAGTTGTTCCACTGATTAATTGTTCTAACTGTCAGGAAATTTCTCCTTAGTTCTAAGTTGCTTCTCTCCTTGATTAGTTTCCGCCCATTGCTTCTTGTCCTGCCCTCAAGTGCTTTGGAGAACAGCTTGACTCCCTCTTCTTTGTGGCAGCCCCTGAGATATTGGAAGACTGCTATCATGTCTCCCCTAGTTCCCCTTTTCATTAAACTAGGCATACCGAGTTCCTGCAACCGTTCTTCATATGTTTTAGCCTCCAGTCCCCTAATGTGTGAGCTTCAGCTCCTAGAATTCCCTGGTTAGCATGATATCGTGCAGGATTCTGGGAATTGAAGTCCACAATCTGGAGATCACCCAGGTAATACCATCTGAAATGGTATAGGGCTGCGATGGTGAACCTATGGCATGAGTGACAGAGGTGGCACGCAGCGCCCGCTCTGTGGGCACGCAAGCCATTGCCCCAGTTCAGCTCTGCCACACATGCGTGCACGCCTCCCACCAGTCAGTCTTCAGGTCTCTGCTGCACATTTGTGGGGGGCAGGGTGTGTGCAGGAGATGTGTGTGCATGCACATGGGGGTCAGTGTGTGTGCAGGGGCCCCACATTCATGCATGGGGGTGGGGCGCATGTGTGGGGCCCATGCATGCATTGCATTTGGGGGGTTTAGGTGCATGCACATGCATTCACACTCGCATGTGCGTGTTTTGGGCACTCAGTCAGGAAAAGGTCAGCTATCACTGGTAAAGGGTCTCCTGCTTGAGCAGGGGGTTGGACTAGAGGACCTCCAAGGTATCTTCCAATTCTATTATTCCATGTTCTCTGTTCTACTGCAGACGAGAAAGGCTGTTGCAAAGGACAAAGTCATCACCTCCAATGATTATGCTTTGGGTCTTCTAGTCAGAAAGAATCAAAACTTCTCAGGAAGCAAAGGCTGAGACTCCGGTAGGGTTGGAAAGAAATCGCTGACAAGTCCCTTAGAACTTTCCCAATGTCAGGTTTGAAGTTTCAAACAACTCCTCTCTATTTGCTTAGCAATCAGACTATTTCAGCTGCTATGTCACTCTCCTCTTAACCAGCCCAGCAGAGAAGTTAGGATGACAGGCTCATCCTGGCAAGGGTTGGGTGCTACATAATTGGTGACATCAGAGGCAGGATCCGGTATAAGCTGGTATGATTGATGGAAATCTATCCCAAACAGCAATCTGAATAGTATTGATCTGCCTAAAGAAGGGAACCAGTCCAAAAATGTCAGGCTGGATATCCCAAAGGTGCCTTTTTTCAAGAGTCAACTGGACTTTCTTTGTTTCTTCCTTGAAGATGTTTTGTTTCTCATCCAAGAAGCTTCTTCAGAACTGAAGAAGCTTCTTGGATGAGAAACAAAATGTCTTCAGAACTGAAGAAGCTTCTTGGATGAGAAACAAAGCATCTTCAAGGAAAAAAACAAAGAAACTCCAGTTGACTGTTGAAAAAAGGCACCTTTGGGACAACCAGTAACAGAGTTGGAAGGGACCTTGGAGGCCATTTAGTCCAACCCCCTGCTATTTGAATCACCAAACTGCCAATCTTTCTGATCGACAAGCTCTATAGATGTTAGGTTGGATGGCGATTTGGTCAATCTGTTGGTTAATTCACCTGGAAGACAGGTGAATTGGGGAACGTAAATAAATAAAGGTTTCTCCAGTTGGAATGTATGGCTGTGAAAGTTGGACCATAAGAAAGGCTGAACGCCAAAGAATTGAGGCCTTTGAACTCTGGTGCTGGAGAAGAACTCCTGTGAGTCCCTTGGACTGCAAGGCAATCCAACCGGTCAGTCCTAGAGGAGATCAACCCTGACTGCTCTTTAGAAGGCCAGATCCTGCAGCTGAAACTCAAATACTTTGGCTACCTAATGAGAAGGAAGGACTCACTGGAGAAGAACCTAATGCTGGGAAAGATTGAGGGCAAAAGAAGAACGGGGCGACAGAGAATGAGGTGGCTGGATGGAGTCACTGAAGCAGTCGGCATGAGTTTAAATGGACTCCAGAGGATGGTAGAGGACAGGAAGGCCTGGAGGAACATTGTCCATGGGGTCACGATGGGTCGGACACGACTTCGCAACAACAACAAAAATAAATAAAAACTGTTTTTCTTTCCAATAGCAACCACCAATTGTTCTTTTCAGAAAGTGGATTTAGCCCTTCAACAATAAACCTGCAAAACAACGGTGCATTTTATAATACAGGTAGTCCATGACTTACAACCACTCATTTACTGACCATTCAGAGTTGCAATGATTTACAACCGGTCCTTGCTCTTACCACCGATGCAGCATCCCCAAAGTCACATGATCAAAATTCGGTTCCTTGGCAACTGGCATGTACTTAGCACAGTTGCAGTATCTGGAGTCACTTGATACTGCCACTGTATCACCACGTCGTGTCCCACTCCTCCACTGACAACCGGGTCAGGGAAATCCGAATCAGGCGTGCCTCTGCAGCTCTGCCAAAGTCCTAGCAAAGTCCTCAGGGCAGGCAGGAGACCAGAAAGTGACTTTAGCAAGATATGTTTAGACTTTGCCTGACTCAGAGAATGCCAGAAAGCAGGTCCTTTATATAGGCCATGGGGTGTGGCTCCATGACTCAGCACTTATCCAGGCCTGCCCCTCCCTTCCTTCTGTTGCCTCCATCTATCAATTCTTCTGAAGCGAGGGTCACTCCAGTCTGCAGCTGTTGGCGATTGACCTCCCTCAGGCTCACATGCTGTGGAGAAGGGGAGGGGTCTAGTTGCTCCGTTTGCCTGGGCATGGAGCCAGAGCTGTGGGCTGGAGGTACTTCCTCCTCAGCCTGTCTGGGCATGGAGCCAGGGCTGGGGCCGGGAGGCATACTAGGACATTCCACAGCGTTCGGAAGCAGATAAGAAGGCCCCGGCTGCGGTGAAAGCGGGCGAGACACAACACACCACTTTTGATTTTCCCAGTTGGCTTCCAACAAGCAAAGTCAATGAGAGAAGCCAGATTTGCTTAACGATCCGCATGACACAACGGCAGTGATTCGCTTAACAACTGTGGCATAAAATTGGATGGGACTCACTTAACAACTGCCTTTCTTAACAACAGAAACTCTGGTCTCAGTTGTGGTCCTCAGCCGAGGCCAGGGGTGAAATGTAAAATTTGTTACTACCGGTTCTGTGGGTGTGGCTTGGTGGGGAGGGGGTAATGTGACTGGGTGGGCGTGGCCAACTTTTTTTTTTTTTTTACTTTTAAAAGCATTTTTTCGGCCAAAGAAAAAATGCTTTTAAAAGTAAAAAAAAAAAAACTCTGATGATCATGCGGCTCAGCTGGGCATGGGTGGGGGGGAGGGGCAGGGATTTTTGCTACCCGTTCTCCGAACCACCCGCTGCCATCGCTACCAGATCAGGTGATCCGGTTGGAACCGGGAGCATTTCACCCCTGGTCGAGGCCTATGTGTTTAACGTGCAACATTTGATTCCAGTATGCTCACACTGGTGACTATTCCTTCCCGCAAAATTCTCTTTCCTTATTTCATTTTCTTTTTTTCTTTTTTTTTAAAAAGAAACCTCTTGTGCCATTTGTTTCTGAGAGGGATAAGGGCAAAACGGTGTTTTCTATGCATAGAATATTGGTATTTTTATTATTTCAGTTTGTATGGCTGCCCTGCTCAAGTTCAAGTTCAAGGATTATCTGTGGAGGGAATTAAAAAGCATTGGTATCATCGGCTCCATTCTCACAACAAAACGGAATCTGATGATTAAAGTCCTAGCAGCCACATTCACCCAGCAGGTAGGAAAAGCTTGGCTGCTCTTGAATCTTGAATCGTTTTGTATGTGTGAATGTGTGCGTAGCTTAGTCTGTTATCTGAACTCAGCCTGTCTGGCTGGTTAACAATTCTAATGTATTTCGTGAAGCCAGAAAATGGATTAAGTGAGAAATGAAACTTCAGAATAGTACGTGATGGCAGTGTAATTCCCTTCTTTTCCTTCCTTAGTTCCGTCTTTAGATGCCCTTCTTTTTAAAGAGAAGTAAAGACACAAGAAGGCACAATGGGATATAACCAGTCCAACCCAAAGACCCTTTACCTGGGGCATTATGTCTCCAACCACAATCCCCATCCTCCCCAGCCAGAGGGCTGATTACTGCTTGCAGCCCAAGTCTCCTGGTGTTGTGACCCAGGCCCAAGTAGGTATTAGGAAACTCAGTCCATGAAAAAACAAACAAATTTTATTCAAACAGCTGAGAATTATTTCATTCCCAGCGTCAGTTCAACTCGAATTAAAGCAAATTCCTCCCAACGCAAATTCCTCAGTCCTATCGCAAACCTTGGTCCAATTAGGCAAACTGCCAAAGGCCTTTCTTGGCAAACGTTCAGAAATCACAAAAATAAAGGCAAGACGAAGAATGAAGCAGAAGACGAAGCTACCAACGTTGTCTTCCGGCAAAGCCCAAACGCCATTACTGGTCTGTTTTAAGCCTTATGGGAGGGACCAATCATTTCTTGGCCCTACTCCTGAGTTGTCCTTTTTGCTTGAGCTGCTCTTGCCTTCTGGCAGCTCTTCTCATGCGTGCATTAGGAACAGGCTCCTCCTGCTCCTCTGCCTCACTACTATCAATCTCCGAAGGCTCTGGAGTCCGCACTTCACTCCCCAATGGCCCTGGCCTGACTTCAGCCTCATTGCTGTCTGATTCCGTTGCCAGCTCTGCAGGCTGCTGGCGGACCACAACACCTGAGCAGCACAATAGCCCGACGCCAAGACCGAGCCAAACTGCCCAGCTGGCTTGAAGAAAGTGGCCTGTTACATCCAAGCGCCCTCATGCAATCCTAGTAAAGACCCTCATCCTTGGTTTGCCCCTGGCCCACCTGGGAGCTCACTTTCCAGCTTCCCATCTGTCGTGTCCCACTCCTCCGCTGACGGCCGGGTCAGGGAAATCCGAATCAGGTGTGCCTCTGCAGCTCTGCCAAAGTCCTAGCAAAGTCCTCAGGGCAGGCAGGAGACCAGAAAGTGACTTCAGCAAGATATGTTTAGACTTTGCCTGACTCAGAGAATGCCAGAAAGCAGATACTTTATATAGGCCATGGGGTGTGGCTCCATGACTCAGCACTTATCCAGGCCTGCCCCTCCCTTCCTTCTGTTGCCTCCGCCTATCAAGTCTTCTGACGCGAGGGTCACTCCAGTCGGCAGCTGTTGGCAATAGACCTCCCTCAGGCTCACATGCTGTGGAGGAGGGGGAGGGGTCTAGTTGCTCCGTTTGCCTGGGCATGGAGCCAGAGCTGGGGGCTGGAGATATTTCCTCCTCTTCAGCCTGTCTGGGCATGGAGCCAGGGCTGGGGCCGGGAGGCATACTAGAACATTCCTCCGTGTTCGGAAGCAGATAAGAAGGCCCCGGCTGTGGTGAGATTGGGCGAGACACAACACCATCCACCCACCCACCCAAAGTCCAGGCCCCTCCCCTATTCCTCACTGCAAGAGAGCTGACCATACGTAAGGAGTCCTTGGTGCTCCCTGAGCTTGTTTTCTTGCAGACGTTTCATTCCCCAAACTAGGTAACATCATCAGTGCTAGTGAGGAATGTGGTTTGCTGTCAGTCCCTTTTTGGCTGGTTGATTGTCCCTTTTGCGCAATCTATAGATGGCTGTATACTATCACCCTGCCTATTTAACTTATATGCAGAGCACATCATGAGAAATGCGGGGCTGGATGAATCAAAAGTTGGAATTAAGATTGCCAGGAGAAATATCAACAACCTCAGATATGCAGATGATACCACTCTAATGGCAGAAAGCGAAGAGGAACTAAAGAGCCTCTTGATGCGGGTGAAGGAGGAGAGTGCAAAAGTTGGCTTGAAACTCAACATTAAGAAAACTAAAATCATGGCATCCAGCCCTCTCAATTCCTGGCAGATAGATGGAGAAGAAATGGAGGTAGTGACAGATTTTATTTTCCTGGTCTCCAATAACCACCGCAGATGGGGACTGCAGCCAAGAAATTAAAAGACGCTTGCTCCTGGGGAGGAAAGCTATGACAAATCTAGACAGCGTACTAAAAAGCAGAGACACCACCCTCCCAACAAAAGTGCGTATAGTCAAGACTATGGTTTTCCCAGTTGCAATGTATGGCTGTGAAAGTTGAACCAAAAGAAAGGCTGAGCGCCAAAGAATTGAGGCCTTTGAACTATGGTGCTGGGGAAGACTCCTGCGAGTCCCTTGGACTGCAAGGCGATCAAACTGGTCAGTCCTAGAGGAGATAAACCCTGATTGCTCTTTAGAAGACCAGATCCTGAAGATGAAGCTGAAATACTTTGGCCACCTAATGAGAAGGAAGGACTCGCTGGAGAAGAGCCTAATGCTGGGAAAGATTGAGGACAAAAGAAGAAGGGGACGACAGAAAACGAGGTGGCTGGATGGAGTCACTGAAGCAGTAGGCATGAGTTTAAATGAGGGCCGCGGTGTGGCTCAGGCTGTAAGAAGCCTGTTATTAAACACAGCTGCCTGCAATTACTGCAGGTTCTAGTCCCACCAGGTCCAAGGTTGACTCAGCCTTCCATCCTTTATAAGGTAGGTAAAATGAGGACCCAGATTGTTGGGGGGGGCAATAAGTTGACTTTGTAAATATACAAATAGAATGAGACTATTGCCTTACACACTGTAAGCCGCCCTGAGTCTTCGGAGAAGGGCGGGATATAAATGTAAATAAATAAAAATAAATAAATAAAAATGGACTCCAGAGGATGGTAGAGGACAGAAAGGCCTGGAGGAACATTGTCCATGGGGTCACGATGGGTCAGACACGACTTCGCAACTAACAACAACAGATAGATGTTGTTAATGAAGAACGGTTGCAGGAACTGGGTATGTCTAGTTTAATGAAAAGGGGGACTAGGGGAGACATGATAGCAGCGTTCCAATATCTCAGGGGCTGCCACAAAGAAGAGGGAGTCAAGCTATTCTCCAAAGCACCTGAGGGCAGGACAAGAAGAAAAGGGTGGAAACTGATCAAGGAGAGAAGCAACTTAACACTAAGGAGAGATTTCCTGACAGTTAGAATAATTAATCAGTGGAACAACTTGCCTCCAGAAAGTGTAGATGCTCCAATACTGGAAGCTTTTAAGAAGATGTTGGGTAACCATTTGTCTGAAGTGGTGTAGGGTTTCCTGCCTAAGCAGGGGGTTGGACTAGAAGACCTCCAGGGCCCCTTCCAACTATTCTATTCTATTCTATTCTATTCTATTCTATTCTATTCTATTCTAGTCTATTCTAGTCTAGTCTAGTCTAGTCTAGTCTAGTCAAGTCAAGTCAAGTCAAGTCTAGTCTAGTGTATATGTCTATTGGTGGCTAATTTGTCAGAGTGCCAGGCTTCTAGAATTTTCCTGGCATTTTTGGACTTGGCTTGGTCTAGGATGATCATTTTCCCAAGTGAAAATTGAGATTTGGTTAAGTCTGTCTAGAAAGGGGATAAAAAGACCCCAGCCCCTCTTCACCAGCAATCAGCACCCAGATCAGCACAGATTAAGATTAACATCAGACCAATAATCAAGAAGAATCATGACTCCAATCAAGAAGTGGCTAAAGAAGCCAACAGGAAACAGCCCAACCAAAGAATCTCTAAGACCACCCAAGGACAAGCCACTAGAATACAGGTAGTCCTCAACTTATAACAGTTCATTTAGTGACCATCCCAAGTTATAACAGCACTGGGAAAAGTGACTTATGACCATTTTTCACAGTTACAACCTTTGTAGCAACTTCAGGATCATGTGATCAAAATTCAGATGCTTGGCAATTGGTTCATACTTACGACCGTTGCAGCATCCTGGGGTCATGAGATCCCCTTTTGCGACGTTCTGACAAGCAAAGTCAATGGGGAAGCCAGGTTCACTTAACAACCATGTCACTAAACAGCTACAGTGATGCACTTCATAACTGTGGTAAGAAAAGTTGTAAAATGGGGCCAAACTCACTACGCAAATGTTTCACTTAGCAAACGTTGGGCTCAATTGTGGTCGTTAAGTCGAGGACTACCTGTATAAACTGAGAGCAAACCCCATTCCTTACTAGCACTGATGATGTTACCTAGTTAGGGTAACGAAATGTCTGCAAGAAAACAAGCAAGCTCAAAAGAGCACCAAGGATCCTTCATGTCAACCCTATGCTACAAATATTCTCCCTTATTGGTGACCATACATAGCCGAGGCCTAGCCAAGTCTAGGTGTGGCCAGACCAGAGCAAAAGAAAGCCGAGGTCCGGTGTTGTGTCTTGGCCGCTCTCACAGCAGCCGCGGCCTTCTTATCTGCTCCCGAACACGGAGGAATGTATGCCTCCCGGCCCCAGTCCTGGCTCCATGCCCAGACAAGCTGAACAGGAGGGGGCACCTCCTGGTCCCAGCCCTGGCTCCATGCCCAAGCAGGCTGCAGAGCACCCCCCGTCCCCAGCCCTGGCTCCATGCCCAGGCAAACGGAGCAGCTAGACCCCTCCTCCACAGCATGTGAGCCTGAGGAAAGTTTATTTCCAACAGCTGCTGATTGGAGTGACCCTCGCATCAGAAGACTGGATAGGCGGAGGCAACAGAAGGAAGGGAGGGGCAGGCCTGGATAAGTGCTGAGTCATGGAGCCACACCTCATGATCTATATAAAGGATCTGCTTTCTGGCAGTCTCTGAGTCAGGCAAAGTCGAACTTATCTTGCTGAAGTCACTTTCTGGTCTCCTGCCTGCTCTGAGGACTTTGCTAGGACTGTGGGCAGAGCTGCAGAGGCAAGCCTGATTCGGATTTCCCTGACCCGGCCGTCAGCGGAGGAGTGGGACACGACATCCGGCTAAAAATAGCGGAGGAGGAGGAGGAGGGGGAAGGGTGGAAACATGAAGAGAAAAAAAGGGGTAAGTCAGAACCCTTTTCAGGGCTGGTACAAATGGTCCTTGACTTACAGCAGCTCATTTAGTGACCCTTCAAAGTTACATCCCTGAAAAAAGTCATTTTTATGGCAGTTTTTCACACTTACTACCACTGCGGTACTCCTAGGGTCACACCATCAAAATTCAGATGCTTGGCAACTGAAACCTATTTATGTCAGTCATAACAGAACTGAAGAAGCTTCTTGGATGAGAAGCGAAACACCTTCAAAGAAAAAAACAAAGACGTCCAGTTGCCTCTTGGAAAAGCACTTTTGGGACCACCATGACCTGGATGACGGAGAATCTCCATAGACCTTGAGCCCCCCCCCGAACAAACGTCTCGCTTAGCCACAGAAATGTCGAGCTCCGTTGCGGTCGCAAGTCGAGGACTCCCTGCCTCACCCCTAAGCAACAGTTCTCTTTTTGTGATTTTTGTCCTCCAGGCTGTTGCGTGAACCCTGTCATCTCTCCTTTCTCGGTGACCAGAGACGTAGCCCAGGCCTAGCTTAGCCTAGCCTAGCCTAGTCTAGCCAAGGACCAGCACGAAAGAAAGCCGAGACGCTTCTCTGGCTTTGGTCCAGCTAAAAATAACCAAGGAGGAAAAGAAGAAGAAAAAGAAGAAGAAGAAGAAGAAGAAGGGGGTGGGAACCTGAAAGGGGGGTGAGGGGTGTGTGTGTGAGAGTCAGACCCCTGCAGGGCTAATAGTCCATTGGGAGTCAATGGGAGCTGAGGGAGACAAGAACTGAAGTCCAACTATTCCCCCTCCGTCCGTCCATCTCCAGCTGCCCGGGCTATTTTTTGCCCTGGTTGACTAAATATGGTCAGGGAGGGATCGGCTGAGAGGGGGGGGACGACAACGACCGAAAGAGGCCACTTGGCTTGGGCGCGTGTTTCGGATGCTTCGCTGCGTATAAAAGCCTCGGGAAGGGGGATGCCGTTCCTGACCAGCCGCTTCGCCCCGCACCTCCGTGCGGACCCCCTTCTCCATCCCTCCATCCCTCCCTTCATCTTTCTTTCTTTCTTTCTTTCTTTTTTCTTTTTCTTTCACGCCTTCTCTCAGGATGACTGACCTTTGCGGGGCGGAAGGGCAAGGGGGGGGGGAAGAAAAAGAAAGAACAGCCGGATTTGGGGAATTGGGGGTGGGGGGTCGGTAGGTGGACGCAGTGAGGGACTTTTTTTGCGGCGGGGAGGAGGAGGAAGGGGGGAAGCGAGGAAAGAGGGATATTGCCTCTTTCTCTTCCCCCCTCCTCAAGCTCCGATGAAGTACTACTGCCGCCCTCTTGCGCGACTCCCTCCCTCTCCCCCCACTCCCCACTCCCGCCTCCTCTTCCTCCTCCGACCAGGGGCTTTTCGAAGCGGCTTCCCCGGGAACGGCACTTTTTCTTCAACTCCTGCTCGGCTTCTCCCGGGTTCCTCCAAGCCCCCCTCCCTTTTCTCTCCCCCCCCCCACACACACAGCCGAGATGCTGCAGGGAGAGAGCCGAGCGAGGTAGTGATGCCTGGGCTTTTTATTATTTTTTTTGTTTGTGGGGGGGGAGGTTAAGGTAGAGGGGTGTGTGTGTGTGTGTGTGTAGGGATGTCTATGGGGAGGAGGGAGAGGGGTGGGGTGGGGTTGCCTGAATTCCCTTCTCTCTCTCTCCCTCCCTCTCTCTCTCTCTTCCTCCCTCCCTCTCTCATTCATTCATTCCCCGAGTGAAGGGCTAATTCCATTAGTGGGCCTGCTCTCTCTCTCTCTCTCTCTCTCTTTTTCCCCTCCTGCATCAGAGATTAGCTTTAAGGGAAAGGGAAAAAAAAAAAAAAAGGCTGACGGCTGCTGCATGCAACGCGTTATTACCTTGTGATTCCTTGACCCTCCTCTACGCATCCCTAACTCCGGAAAGCTGATTCAGCTTTAAAGCCGGTTGACTACCACTGCTGCAACAGGAAATATATATTTATATATATATATATTCTTCTAACTGGTATGTTCTTTCTTTTCCTTTTTGTAAAAAAAGAATAATTCCTTCCCTTCCTTCCTTCCTCTCTTCCTCCGTCTTCTTTCCTTCCTTCCTTCCTCTCTCCCTTCCTCCCTCCCTCCCTTCCTCTTCCTCCCTCCCTCCCTCTGTACAATCTTCCTCCTTTTCTCGCTCTCTTTCTCTCTACCTCTCACCCCCCCCTTCCTTCTCAATTGCACCAGCTTAGCTTTTGTTTTAAAGTGACCTCCTGGAAGACCCTTCTGATGGACATGCAACCAACTTCCCTCTCTGGGTGTTTGTGTATGTGTGTGTATGTGTGCACTTAAAATGCATGCTTCTGGATCCAGCAGCGGGGGCACCAATGCAGCATGCTTTCCTTTAAAAAAAAGAGAGAGGAGGGGGGGAATTCTGTTAGGTCCGTTTGGATATTCTCTCTTTTCCCTCCCTTCTCCTCCCTTCTTTCCTCCTGTTGTTGTCATTCTGTTGCCGTAGCACACACTCCGCATTTAAAAAAAAAGGGGGGGGGGACAAAAAAAACACAAAAAAACTGCAGCGCAAGCAGTGGACTAGAATAATCTGAACTGAAATGCTAGAACTTTGACTGTCCAGATCCTTTTACAAGGTTAAACCAACCTTTTAAATGCCTCATTCAGATATGAGCTGGTAATGACAGCTGTGAAGTGGGGGGGGGGGGTTTGAAAGAGAAATGTTTGATATTAGTTACTGTCTGAAAAGCTCAAATGGTATTGAAAGGGAAGGCAGGAGGAGGAGGAAGGGGGGGGTTAGAACACATGCAAGATAGTTAAACTTAGCTTAAGTTGCTGTGATTGTAATGCTGCGGTGATTAACCAGTGAAATGCCAGCCCAAGGAGCATTAATTACCCATATTCTATGTGATTTATGGGTAACCAAAAGGTGAAGGTGAAAAAGAAATGGATACCAGCAGAAAATAGACACTGGAGGTGTCCAAAAAAAAAAGTATTTTTAAAATTAGGAAAAAGGAACTTACACTTAAGAACACTTCTCAGATGAGTCTTGCTCTTTTTTGGCCTTTGAAGATCATCTTTACATGGTGGTTCCCTTCAGACTTTTAAAGCCATGCAATAGCCAAGAATGCACTTGGATTAGATATGGGCAGGGTGGCTGTGTGCTAGCATTCTTACCTTCTTCCTCAAGGCATCTTTACTGTCTAATATAAAGTGCCATTTATTCAAATTACTTCCAAAGGGCTGGATATGGAAGGTCCTTCCGCCCTCTTATGCAGATATCACATAAGGTGCAAAGCATATTTGTACATTTGTAGCTGTGTCCCTCTAGCTCGGGGAAACGCATGGTTACATGCGTTTCTTGTGGTATAGCTTATGATTGGGGTTTTATGATCCTGTACAGTGTGAAGTAGACCCATTCATTCAAGCAGGTCTCCTCCAGGTCAGATGCACCAAAGAATTCCATCCTCTTACCCTTTGAGTTTTATTTTTCCTTAATAGTGTGCCATGCATGGGTGCATAAGGAAGAATGAAGTCCTAACCCTTAGTAGGACTGTCCAGTTGCACAGTCAGAGAAGCTGTCGTGGTAATTGCTGCATTTCTTTATAACTGGCTCGGCCGTGTCATTTGCACCATTTGTTAGTGTGGAAAATGGAGTCAATTAAATAAGAAATAGTTGCTCATGTTTGGAAGGCTTAGCCAGCCTCTCTTTCGCTCCAGCTTTCCTATCACTTGACTTGTTCTTCGAGGGGCCCTTTTATTTTTGGTCTTTCGGTTTGGTACACCTTCTTATCCTTGAAGGTTGTGTTGCCAACCATCAAAGTTGTCCCTGCAAGATAAAGAAGGAAGCTGTGTGGATTAAGCATAAAGGCATAGCATGATGTCCCTAAAATACCACACCCAGGAGAAATAAACTCTCTCTCTCTTTTTCCCATCTTTAACATCTGGCCTCCTTAGAACTTTGAAATAAAACCCACCAGCCTTCTATAGTTTTCTACCCATGTACACTTTCTAATTATGCAGGATTCCCGCCCCCCACCACTTCCCAACCAGGAATAAACCAATCATTCCAGATGAAGACAAGGATCTTGAATTGTCCTCTGTTATCCTTGAGGGTGTGAAAATGATAAATAACCCTGACTAAATGTAAAAGCAGCAGCTGAGCTATATAATTCTGCTGTGCTATAAGAAAAGGCAAAAGGCAATTGGTTAGAGCCAGAAATCCACCTTTGGCATCTTCACCCAGCACAGCACACACAAAGCAAATGTAACACGCACACACACAAAAAGCACCTCTCCCCAAAAGCAGGAAAAACAAACAAAACAACCACAAAAGCAAAACACCTTAATCTGTAGCCAAACTTGGAAACTTTGAGGTGACTTTTCTATCACATGCAGCTTCTTAATTCTCTTGCATGGATAAGGTTTTGGTCTTCCATCTTTACATTTTGATATTAAGGAGCCCAGTGGGTGCCAATGAATAGGTTTTGGCAAAAAATAAAATAAAAAATAGATAGCAAGGACGCCTGAAAAGTGTCAGGAGAACTGGTTTTCTAAAATAATTTAGAAAGGCGGAAACGAATAAATGAAGTGAATTGTGTCCATCCACTTGTGGCACTTTGGAAATAACTTTATCACAATTAGGAAAAACTATCCGAAGGCCTTTAGGAAGGTCCATGAGATCTGTTCTTTTGGAACTTTGCTGATGAAGTTTGGGCATGATACTTTTCTAACATCCCTTCTAAGGAGGTGGGTGTGAGCATACAAGCAACAATATGCTCAAATTCTTTAACCCGATTTGATTTTGCGCAGACTAATTTCCCCACTTGGCTTCTCTCTCTCTTAAGTGAGAATTCAGCTGCAGATTTTATAAATCAAGGCTGACTGCTGGAAAAAAATCAAGAGATTGTTAATTACCATATTATCACCCTTTGGAGGGAAAAAGAAGATGCTCAACCTGATTAGTTTGAGAAACAAAAAAATAAAATAAAATGGGAGTGCGGTGTTGAGCAATTAAGTGCGACTTGTGAACTGCTGGGACAGTTTTGGAATAATGACACCAACAGGAGGAATCGTTATGAGTTCTTAGCATTTGCAACGGTGATTTGAAACAAGTTGGGAAACGTGCTTACCTCCCAGTTAGCATTTCAAAATGCAATCTGGAGAGTGTGAGGGTGGAACTGTAGGATTCGTCAATATAATTTAAGTATTCCAAAAGTGCTTAGTTTGCCACTTGCTAAGTTTACTTAAACCCTCTTTAAAGGATTCATTAGAAGCCTTGTGAGAAATGGTAAAATTCATTAACATTAAGGCAGGCGTTCTGCATTTGCCTGTAAATTGGTATTGATCTGCATGGCTCAGACTAGTGGCAGCAAAGGTGGGGGGAGAGGAGGGGCACACAGAGAGAGAGAGAGAGAGAAAGAGAGAGAGAGAGGAGGGGACCATCAGATGGAGCAGGTGAGCGGACCAGCAAAGCACACTACACAGCAGTGCTGAACGAGGCATTTATGCACCAAGTGTGATCTCCTGGCTTGCTAGATGTTTAAACCCTGCTCATAATAGTTGCTATTCAGCACCCTTACCATTCCCGATGATGTTATTCGGACCTCATTGTTAGGGGAGCTTTAAAGCTCAGAATGGCTGTGAAGTAACCAGTGGGAAGAGATGAAAAAAAGAGGAGAGAGAGAGAGAGAGAGAGAAAGAAAGAAAGAAAGAAAGAGAAACTGCCTGGTGCAAGCAGAAGGAAGATGCAGGAATTCACACACATGGATACTACTTGCACGCTCACTCTCATCCACGCACACCCTCAGCAACCAGGAGAGCTCAGTTTTTTCTCTGGCCTACATCCATTCCTGGCTGTGTCCCATGCTGTATCCGTGTGGCTGTTTTGTTTCAGGAATCCTGCAGAGTTTTGTCCGGGAGTTTTTTTGTTTGTTTGTTTGTTTTTTTAAAAAAAAGAAAAATCTCACTTCTCTTTGAAATTCCCACCTGCCTTAACTCATCCCCTGTAAAAGAACCCGTGGAGGAGAAAAGAAGCAAGATTTTTCCTTTTCGGCTGTTCCTCATCCGTCGGGCTGTGTCAGCAATGATGCTTTACAGAAAATGGGTTGTGTGTATATGTGTTTTTTTTTTTTAAACAGTGAACATTTAAGGTAAGAAGGAGCTTCCCTTTATTTTATGTTTTTAAAATAATTAAACTGAGGGAAAATAAAACCCCATCTCTATTCTTACGTGTGAGAGAGCATATACAATGTGCATGCATGTAGGTTTTCTTTTCCCGATAGCCAATGGAACGTGTTTAGTTCACATAGAATTAAACCCTTGATTATTTTCCCCCCTCTGTGGATGTAATGAACATTTGACTTCTGAAAAGCATGGGGTGGGGGGAAATGCATTGTCTTTCTCCGTCGACTGGGGAGCAAGCCATATCCTGCATGTGGGAAGAAATTAAAACCTTTTCTTTTTCTTCATTCTGTATAAATAACATGCTGGCTTTATTTATCGTAACTGAAAGTTTCAAATGATATAGAAGTCTCTGATTTTAAAAAACCAGCCTACTTTGGGTTGAGAATTCACAAGTCCATTCTAGTTGGGGTGAGGGGGCGACCTTAAAAATGTTCTTCTTCTTCTTTTTTGTCCTTAGTTTTAACTGAGCTGTCCTCTGAAAATGAGACTAGTTTCCCCGACTAATGAATTTGGTGAATTGTTCCTATCCATTCCTACAAATCCATATTGCCCTTTTCCCCGTTAACTGGGAAAGAGAAGATGCTTGGTAAAGAATTACGTCTGAAGGGCTAGGTGGGTTTGAGTTTCTCAGCTGCTGTGATCTCTAGTTAGATAGTGTGAATTATACAGCCCAGGGAGTATAATGGATGAAGAAACAGCAACCCCCCCCAAATACCAACTCTTCCTCTTTCACCAATTAAACCCACTTGGCCTGTGGCTTCCTAAGCTGATATTCTCTGCCTGGAGCATTTCTTCCCAAATTTGCCTGCTTGAGCAACATACTTCTTTATATGCCCATATGAACCTGGCAAACTATGGAATGTAAAGAAGTATGTATTTCAGGCACGGATCTTCGCGATGGTGCTCACATACGCATGGTGGAAGGAAAAAAAAAACCACCAACCCACCGCCACCCTTAAAAAGAGGAATTTTTAAAAAATATTATTATTTAATGCCTGACACGGCAGATCAGGGAGTCAATTGATGACTGAGTTCCAGCACATGTATTGTTCTGTCACTTTGCCTGTGTCAGCAGGTGAACCGCTCATCAAGGACATTAAATATTCAATATGCTGACTGCGGTATGGGCTTTGAAAGGCAACGCAGAGGAAATTTTACTGTCCACTTCCAGGTCTTTCTTTCTCTCTGTCACGCTAACAGAGGTTAGGGCCCCTCCGCTTTCCTTTCCCTTTTAAACCGGAGAACATTTGCCTGTAGTGCAGATGGATTGACCTGCAGTTCTTTTCTTTTTCTTTTTTTTTTAAAAAAGAGATCTGTACATTTGTGGCGTACAGATTTTCATCTCCTAAATGAGATGGAAAGAGAGATTCCGACGGTCCAGGAAAAAACTACAAAGAATTTTAGGCTGAGATGGTTTTTAACGAACAGTCGTCTATCCCTCTTGTGAGTTTTTGCCATGTTGAAAAGTTGTGGTTTTTTTTTAAAAACAGTACCTGCAGACTTTCCCAATCTCCATGACTCTGGGTGGGATTGAATGTAGACTTGTACTCGGGGGTTTTAAAAGAAGGGTGGAAATGCTGTGAAATCTGTTAAAAGTATATAAACTGTCAAGGATCCGATTCATGGGGGACTCTTCCATTTAAAAAAGTGAGAATATATGTGGGTGTTTTTTTTTTAGGTGGTTGAGTCTTTTCAGTTTATTCCACTGGTGCCATTAGAAATCAGCAATGTTTTGTACATCCATTTCTTGCGCTGGACGTGTTTGACTTAGTTACTAAATTTTTCGGGGGTTCGCAAAAGACACGGAATCATAAAATGAGAGCACCGGCTTAGGTTCGCATAACTCACTACCCACCCCTCATAAAGCTAATCTGAACATAAGGTAGTGATGTATATTGTCGAAACACATAATATTTTTAACGGATTTGGTGAAGTGCGCTGCACGAACATAATCAGTCTTAACTTCACTGCAATTATCATGAAAAGGACGCCTATATTTTTTTATTCAATTCAATGGTAGGGGTTTTCCCCCCGCCTCCCCCTCTTTCCTGCACGGCACATTAACTCTTCCTGAACTTTTCTCACTGGTTGACCCAATACAGTATTCCCACACGGAATACCTGCAGGTCTTCTAAAGTAGCCAAGAAAGCTGCGTGTCACCGGACACCTGACAAGCTGTTCTTGATGTCTTGATCGTGTCTTGAACGGAGTGTGAGAAAACGACTTAAGGTCACCCACCAAATTTGGGAGCCGCTGCAGAATTCTAGAAAGTATATTTTTATACAAGTACGCCGCCAAACTCGCCCTCGTGGACCTATTGATCTCAGTTGACCTTTGCTCTTTAGGAGAGACTTATTGCAAGGCCGGGCTTTGGGCAGGCTACAACAGGTGTAAGAGAAATAATCTGGGGTTAACGCCTGGCTGCCAAAAGCAGTGATCTTTGGCTCGAACAGCAGGTGCCCTCTCTAAGTATAGCAAATGACTGCAGAAGCAGTCCAGGGAAATGAGAACGGTTCAAAGCGAGAGGGATGATTCATGATTCAGCAGTGGGAATGTCCAAGGCAAGGATGTACAAGCTTGGCGATTTTAAGGCTTTGGGGTTTGAATTCCCAGAATTCTCCAGACAGGCAGGCAGGCAGGCTGGCTGGCTGGGAAATCCTGGGAGTTGAAGTCCATAAGTTCTTCAAAGTTGTCCAAGGTTTAACCTGGAACAGAGGAAAGGAGGAGAAATGGCTGGGATAGGGGACCATTGACGAGTAAAACGCTTGGACGTTTTTAGGCTTATTTGTTGCGATAGATACGATGGACTTAGAGATCGAAATAACCTACATGGATGAAAGAACATATCTATTCGAAATGCGATAACTAGGGTAAATATGTATAGAGATAAGGAAGTGTATCAATTGCGTGACAAAATTCGATGATCATGTTTAAACCGGAGATGTCACGCTAGGTCCACTGTTTTTAATTTGTATTATAAAGAAAAAAAACTTTAAAAAAAAAAAAAGTTGTCCAAGGTTGGACACCCCCTGCCTTAGACATTCTCAGTGCGTGCTGAATCATGAATTATCTCTCTTTCACACACACTCTGAACCGTTCTCATTTCCCTGGGCAGCTTCTGCAGTCATTTGGTCTAAGGGGCATGGAGGTGCTGTGCTTTTTTGTAGAAGTGTGATTGTCTTTTTAGAAACCTGGAGGTCACCCGCTTCCATATTCAAAACTGCAGGACCCTACTGGGTGCTGGCTGGTTTGGGAATGTGCAAACCACCTCAGGTCTCGGTCCATTAAATCTAAAGGGTATTTGCGGAGTCCAGCTGAAATCACTGGTACTTCTTTTTGTACAAGGAGCCTAGCTCATTAAAAATAGATCTGCTGAATGGTTATACATTGCATTTAAAGTCAGATCCAGATGGATATTAAAAAGAAATCACCCAGTGTTTAAGCGTTCACACCAGTGGTGGGTTTCGAATTTTTTTTACTACCGGTTCTGTGGGTGTGGCTAGGTGGGCGTGGCATGGCTTGGTGGGTGTGGCTAGGTGGGCGTGGCAGGGGAAGGATACTACAAAATCCCCATTTCCTCCTGATCAGCTGGGACTCGGGAGGCAGAGAATAGATGGAGGCGGGGCCAGTCAGAATTTTTACTACCGGTTCTCCGAACTACTCAAAATTTCCGCTACTGGTTCTCCAGAACTGATCAGAACCTGCTAAAACCCACCTCTGATTCACACCATGGGGAAAAGAGACTGTGTTGCTCTTTGAGGCTGCTTTGCACCCATTAGATCATAACTAGCGAGAAGAGAATATTTGTCGATCAGGGTTGAACTGTAGGGTCCTTGTTCTCTCATCTTGGCAGTTTTCCTACAGACATTTCATGACCCAGCTGGGTAACATCATCAGTGCTAGATGATGAGGGTACCCAGCACTGATGATTAGTATTAGTATTAGTATTTATTAAATTTCTATACCGCCATTCTTCCGAAAGACTCAGGGCGGTTTACAGCCAACATAAAAACAATATTTATAAACAGAATTAAAAGACAATATAAAAATCTAATTCAATTTTTTTTTTTGCATTTATATCCCGCCCTTCTCCGAACACTCAGGGCGGCTTACACTATGTCAAGCAATAGTCTTCATCCATTTGTATACTATATACAAAGTCAACTTATTGCCCCCCAGCAATCTGGGTCCTCATTTTACCTACCTTATAAAGGATGGAAGGCTGAGTACCTATTAAAAATTATTCAAAGAGCAATGATAAAACCCCACTTAAAACAATAGTATCTTAGGCCAACCCTGCGCGGTGAAATAAAAAAGTCTTGAGCTCGCGTCGGAAGGTCCGGAGGTCGGGGAATAGTCGTAGCCCCGGAGGAAGCTCATTCCAGAGGGTGGGTGCCCCCACAGAGAAGGCTCTCCCCCTGGGGGTCGCCAGCCAACATTGTTTGGCTGACGGCACCCTGAGGAGACCCTCTCTGTGGGAGCGCACAGGTCGATGGGTGGCTATCGGTGGCAGCAGGCGGTCCCGTAAATAGCCCAGTCTTGTGCCATGAAGCGCTTTAAAGGTGGTTACCAACACCTTGAATTGCACCCGGAAGACCACCGGCAACCAGTGCAGCCTGTGCAGGAGGGGTGTTATATGGGAACCCCGAGTGGCTCCCTCTATCACCCAAGCAGCCGCATTCTGGACCAGTTGGAGCCTCCGGGTGCCCTTCAAGGGGAGCCCCATGTAGAGAGCGTTACAGTAGTCCAGGCGGGAAGTGACGAGGGCATGAGTGACCATGCACAAGGAATCCCGGTCTATGAAGGGGTGCAACTGGCGGATCAGGGTGCATCAGGGTACATCAGGCGGACCTGATAAAAAGCTCCCCTAGCGACGGCTGGATGATGGGTAATGAAACATCTGGGAAAAAAAAAAAAACCAAGCTCAGAGAGCACCGAAAATTCCACAGTATAACCTACTTTTTTTTTTCAAGGTGGTGTGCATTGTACATTGTACACCACAGCCTCTCTTTCCCCACAGCAACCCTATGTGATGTGCTGAGCTGAACATGTGGACTGACCCAAAATCACTCAATGACTTTCTGTGACTGGGAGGGGGGGGATCCAGAATCTGGGTCTTCCTGCCCCTCATCCCAATTATTCTCCGGCTATACCTCAAGGACTTATATATTTTATCCGTAGGGTTGACTCCAATCGGATTCAGAGATAATCCTTGAAGACGGGAGTGGGCTGCTTAGAAGTTCCCGACCCATAATTAGTTCTGCAACTGAAACCTGCCCATTCTCGTGCCTTTTCTGTGGACGCACATTTTTATTACTATTTAAATCGTAAGCCTGGTTTTTCTATTTATACGATTCGACGACGTGCACGTATTGCCGTATGATACGTTCTCTGTTTCAACAGGGCATATGGCCTTCCTAATCGCTATTGCTAAATGTAGTTCGCCAGATTGGCATAGTGACCTTATTAAGTACGAGATGTCTGGCATTATTGTAGTCCTGCTTTATATGGCTGGCAAACTGCACACAGCTCGGTGTATGGTAAATTGCAAGGCCCTCTTTTGAGAAAATTTAATTTCAGGGTTGTTTGGTTTCGTGGTGTTTTTTTTTTTTTTGTGTGTGTGTGTGTGATGTCCTTGATGCTTTCTAAGAAGGAACACGGTGGCTCAGTGGCTAAGACGGTGAGCTTGTCGATCAGAAAGGCCGGCAGTTCGGCGGGTTCGAATCTCTAGTGCTGCATAATAGGGTGAGCTCCCGTTTCTTGTCCCAGCTTCTGCCAACCTAGCAGTTTGAAAGCAGGTAAAAAATGCAAGTAGAAAAATAGGGACTTCCCCCTTTGGTGGGAAAGTAACAGCGTTCTGTGCGCCTTTGGTGTTGAGTCATGCCGGCCACATGACCACGGAGACGTCTTCGGAAAGCACTGGCTCTTTGGCTTTGAAACGGAGATGGGCACTGCCCCCCTAGATTCGGGAACAACTAGCACGTACCGTATTTATTTATTTATTTGTTTATATTTCTATACCGCCCTTCTCCCGAAGGACTCAGAGCGGTTTACAGCCATATTGAAACAATCTTTACAAACACTAAAATAATTTAAAATGAAATATTTAAATTTAGGCTGACTCCTTAAAACCCATTTAAAATTCCCAATTAAAACTATCAGGCCAGTCCTGCACGATGAAACAGCCATGTTTTCAGCTCGCGTCGGAAAGTCCGGAGATCAGAGTTGCTTTCTGAGGTTGGTTGTTTTCTTGCAGATGTTTCATTACCCAACTTGGGTACATCTTCAGTGCTTTTGTTTTTAAATTGCAGCATTGAAAAGTCCTTAACTTTCCCTGGCATTTTTTCCCCCATGAAGTCCAAATGAGAACTAATTAATTGAGCAAAATCTTTCCTATGTAACATGCTTAGGATGAATAATAATAATAATAATAATAATAATAATAATAATTGTATTTAGAGAAGGAGGGTTCAGAAACACTCGGTGTGTGCTTGCTTACACCTACGCATATTAATTTAGATTTATGAAACCTCAGTAGTTTGCAGTAAAACCAAAAGTAATAAACATTTTAAGCCAACAACAATTACGGTTTCGCTTTAAAAGTTTATGTTCTTAAAATCATATTATTTTTTCCCAAAGGCACAAAGAGGTTAGGGTCTGGAACGCCAGCAGGAAATTGTGCACCTCAGCAATTTGGAAAGGCTGGATGCCAAATTGCTGCAGGCCAAGCTCACAGCATCGATGGGCCAATTTCCTCAGGTGATCTCAGTCAGCGGTGAAGGGTATCAACTCAAAAAAAGGCCGCCTCTCAAAAGGGAGCAAATTGCACAGAAAGCATCATAAATCTTCTCTTGAGACAAATTAGCAGCCAGTATAAGCCATCTTGGGGTGTGTGTGCGCGAAGGCTGAGTGGTTAAGAAGCTGAATTTATCAGCTAGAAAGCTGACAACAGTGTTTGAGACCTGAGCGCCGTGGGATGGGGCGAGTTCCTGTTCTTGCCCTGGCTCCCACCTTGCAATTCGAAAGCATGTGAATAGATAAATAGGTACCACTTCGGTGGGAAGATAACAGGGTTCTGTGTGTCTTGGCATATAGTCATGCTGGGCACATGACCGCGGGAATGTCTTCGGACAACAATGGCTCCCTCAGCTAAGAAACACAGATGAGCACCGCTCCCTAGAATCAGACACGACCGGAAGGGCAGGGGTGTCAAACTCAAGGCCTGCGGGCAGGATGTGCTTAGATCTGGCCCATGGGGTCACCCTGGAAACAGCAAAGGACCAGCCAGTGGTGCCTCTGCCAGCGAAAACGGAGCTTGGGAGGGCCATGCATGCCCCCACCTGGGCCCCATTTTTGGCTGTGACGGCCTACTGCAGCACTCTGCCAGCGAGGAAGGAAGGAAGGAAGGAAGGAAGGAAGGAAGGAAGGAAGGAAGGAAGGAAGGAAGGAGATTATAATAAGAGTGAGGGAAGCTCTGAGGGAAGTCCTAACTTAGACCTTGGCCACCACAGATGCCCCTGACTCAAGTGATATCGAGCTGGCCACCCCCCCCCCCCACTCCTCCAAGGTCAAACACAACCCTGATGTGTCCCTCAATGAAATTGAGTTTGACACCCCTGGGATAGGAGAAACCTTTACATTTAGCTTATAAGGCATCTATCATAGTATGCCACGGTTTCTGAATCATTCTAGATCCCCATCTCACTGCGGAAATTTGATACTAACAAATTTTCCAAAAAGACTCAAAAGTTATCAAGTTTGGAAGTTGCATATCTGTCCTCGACTTACAACCATTCATTTAGTGACCGAAGTTACAGCAACACTGAAAAATGTGGCTTGCGGTACTCACACTTGTAACCATTGCAGCATCCCCACAGTCACGTGATCAAAAAAAATTGGCAATTGGCTGCCATTTTATGACAGTTCTAGCGTCCTGGCGATCTCCATTCGCAACCTTCCCAGCCAGCTTCTGACGGGTAAAGTCAACGATGGAAGCCGGATTTGCGCGACAACCACGTGATTTGCTTAATTAACCACACTGATACGCTTAACAAACGTGGCAAAAAAAAAAAAAGGTCGTCGAATCGGATGCGAATCGCTTAACCACCGCTGTGTTTCACAACGGAAATTCAAGGTCCCAGTTGTGTCTGTAAGTCAAGGACTACCTTTGGTTGGCATATGAGGTTGTGAACTACCCAGAGTCACTTAGATGAGATGGGCGGCGTAGAAATTGAATTAGCTAATTAAATATCAATCGGAGCAGTGGTGGGATTCAGTCGGTTTTGTCTGGGTCATGTGAACTGGTAGCGGGAGGCTCCGTCCACCCTCCTGGACGTAATGCCTGACTACTGGGTATGCGCAGAGGTGGTGCATGCACTCACATTTGCAAACCGGTAGGAAGTGAATCCAACCTCTGAATCAGTGGTGATTCGGTTTTGCCTCCACCTGCCGGGGTGAAGAACTATGGCCCTGTTATGCCTTGTGGACTTCAGCTCCCAGAATTCCTGAGCCAGCCATGCATGGCTGGCTCAGGAATTCTGGGAGTTGAAGTCCACAAGGCATAACAGGGCCATAGTTCCCCACCTCTGACCTTAAGATGCTAAAAACGGAGTCAGATGGAGAATCCCTTGTCCAATGGAGAGAAAGGACAAGAGTGAATCCCAGAGAGTGATAAGGACCACATCCCTTGGGTTGTGTGTTCGCACCACTCAAATTAGCCTCTCCATCTTGTCTGGATTCAGCTTTGATTTATTACTCTGTCTGCAGCCCCAGAATTGACTAGGTAGGCATCTTCACTGCAGCTTTGAAAAGATGCTTTTGCAGATGGTAATAATGTGCTTTAGAGAAGAATGCAGCTCAACTTTTAACATTGGTGAGCGTATTCTAGCACTAGCATTACGGGATGGGTTTTAGGGGGCACGTTGGTCTCTTAGCCTCTATGTTGTAACCGTGAAAATGCAGACCAGGCTGGGTGTAACTCAGCTAAACGTGGTTTGATTCGATCTGTGTACTCTTATAATTTGGTGTGACTCCTTATTGTAACTCCTGAACAATAATGAGTTGAGCAGTCTGTGGCTCAGACTGCTAATGCAGTCTGTTATTAACAGCAGCTGCCTGCAATTACTGCAGGTTCAAGTCCCACCAGGCCCAAGGTTGACTCAGCCTTCCATCCTTTATAAGGTAGGTAAAATGAGGACCCAGATTGTTGGGGGCAATAAGTTGACTTTGTATATAAATATACAAATAGAATGAAGACTATTGCTAACATAGTGTAAGCCGCCCTGAGTCTTCGGAGAAGGGCGGGATATAAATGCAAAAAAAAATATTTGTTTTTGTTATTCTAAAAAAAAGGTCAGTTTTTATGCCAAGTCATCTTCCATTGATGAAGCAGCATAAGAACATGCTAAAATATTTTCAGAGTGATAAAAAGACCTCAAATCCCTGCTTACTATTAATACTTTATAACACGATGAAATCTTTTTTAAAAAAAAATCAGACCATGAGTGTTCAGAAATTAACCTTGGCTGTGCGGTAAAATTATTTCCTAAATTTAAGAGATTTTCTTTTTCCTTACATCGCTCATTTTTTTTTTCTCAGAAAAGTATATTCCAAAATCGAACAAGTAAATTCACTATCTTGGCTGTTAAGTTAGATAACCAAGAGATTAGTATCTAACTTAACAGCCAAGATAGTGAATTTACTTGTTCGATTTTGGAATATACTGTCAATATAGGGGAAATTTAATTTGTTTTTTTTTAAAGAGCAAAATTGCAATTATTAGGTTTCGGGATTTTTTTTATTTTTTTTTTGCATAAAGCGTTTTATTCTGAAGCCAAAGACAATTCTTTCAGCAACTTCTTTGAGCTTGTATCTTCTTTTTCAATTTGGATTCTATATCTATTTGCTTATTTGCTTACAAGGATTGCTATATTCCAGCACCGGTTTTATATTAATGAAATGCATTTTTTCATGCTATTTTGATTTCTTCTAATTTCCCCCTCCTCTGTGAATTAATATTCTTGTTAATTAAAAGGAATTACATTAGAATGTGAGCAAACCATGCAGTATGAAAATTTTATGTAAATATTTAAGTGGTTCTAAATTGAGGGGACGGCTTGGCTTTATGATGTTTTAAGAACTTAGAGGCAAAAACCGCTAAAAAAAGAAAGAAAAGGAAGGGCAGGCTAGAAGCAGTTAAAGGCTGTGCCAGAAAAGGGAGAATAGAATAGAAGAATAGAGTAACAGAGTTGGAAAGGACCTTGGAGGTCTTCTAGTCCAACCCCCTAAACCACTTCAGACAAATGGTTATCCAACATCTTCTTAAAAACTTCCAGTGTTGGAACATTCACAACTTTTGGAGGCAAGTGGTTCCACTTATTAATTGTTCTAACTGTCAGGAAATTTCTCCTGAGTTCTAAGTTGCTTCCCTCCTTGATTTGTTTCCACCCATTGCTTCTTGTCCTGCCCTCAGGTGCTTTGGAGAATAGCTTGATTCCCTCTTCTTTGTGGCAGCACCTGAGATATTGGAACACTGCTATCATGTCTCCCCTAGTCTTTCTTTTCATTAACCTAGACATACCCAATTCCAGCAACCGTTCTTTATATATTTTATCCTCTGAAATACTTTGGTGGAAGTGATCTAAATGTAATTTAAAAGTCCATTTTTGGGGTGGATCCAAGCAATAAGTACATTTCTACAGAAATGATGCATCAGGATGATACAGAAAAAATATGTAGTAAATTTAAAACGCTCAGAATGGATGGCTTTAAACTTTAACGTTGACTTTAATGATCCTTAATAACTTTTCTTTCAACGACAGCGTTTATATTTACACTGATCTCACCCAATAGTCCTTCCCCCTCAATCATTCAGAACAGGTAGGATTTCCTGTCTCTTGTGCCTCTAAAATGAATAGAAAATAAGTCACTTAGAAACGACAGCAAAAAGTTATACAGGTGGTCTTCGACTTAAAACGGTTCATTTAGCGACCACTTGAAATTACAACGGCATTGAAAAAAATGGCTTGGGACCTTTGTTCATACTTACGACCGTTGCAGGGTGCCCTGGATCACATGATCAAAATTCAGATGTTTGGCAACTGACTCATATTTATGACGGTTGCAGTGTCCGGGGGTCACGTGATCCCCTTTTGCCACCTTCTGACAAGCAAAGTCAATGGGGAAGCCAGATTCACTTAACAACCATGTTGCTAACTTAACAATTGTGGTGATTCACTTAACAACGGTGACAAGAAAGGTCGTAAAATGATACACGACTTATTTAACCGACGTCTCACTTAGCAACAGAAATGTTGGGCCCAGAAATTGTGGCCGTAAGTCAAAGACTACCTGTAGGCTTTGTAAATTTCCAGACCATGATTGCTTAACCTCGTTTGCCACATTTTATTCAAACGTACCAAGTCATTCAGCCAAAAACATTAAAAAAACAACAACAGGCAAGAACTGCCTTTCCACCACAGCTAGGGGAGGATTTGTGTTAACTGCCAGTTGTGGAAACGGGAGCTGAGAGGATTGTAAAAGTTGTAAATCTGGTGAGCCAAATTAGTTACATTTTTCTATTTTACATGCTCCACAAAATTTCCTCTTTCTGCATTCCACTTTCTCAACTCTGCACAAAAATGAACATTTCGCTTGTGCTTGACAAAGTCCTGAATATTATTCAGTTTTACCGAATAGAGTTGGAAGCGACCTTGGAGGTTTTCTAGTCCAAACCCCTGCTGAAGCAGGAGCAATATATTCAGACAAATAGTTGTCCAATCTCTTCTTGAAATCCTCCAGTGTCGGAGCACCCACAACTTCTGAAGGCAAGTCATTCCACTGGTTAATTGTTCTCAATGTCAGGAAATTTCTCCTTAGTTCCAGGTTGCTTCTCTCCTTGATTAGTTTCCACCCATTGCTTCTTGTTCTACCCTCAGGTGCTTTGGAGAATAGTTTGACTCCCTCTTCTTTGTGGCAACCCCTGAGATATTGAAAGACTGCTATCATGTCTCCCCTAGTTCCCCTTTTCATTAAACTAGGCATACCGAGTTCCTGCAACCGTTCTTCATATGTTTTAGCCTCCAGTCCCCTAATCATCTTTGCTGCTCTTCTCTGAACTCTTTCTAGAGTCTCAGCATCTTTTTTTTATAATATGGTGAGCAAAACTGGATGAAGTATTCCAGATGTGATCCTATTAACGCTTTATCATTTTGTTTTTTTATAGTTTATAATTATAGTTTTATAATTTTGTATGGATAAAGTTAAGGCAAAATAGAAAAACTGGAGAAAAGCACTTTTTAAAAAAAAATGACAATTTTTTGAATGGTTTCTTGGCTAGAGCTATTCATAATCTAGGGCAGGGGTCTGCAAACTTGGCTCTTTTAAGACTTGTGGACTTCAACTCCCAGAGTTCCTCAGCCAGCAAAGCTGGGAGTTGAAGTCCACAAGTCTTAAAAGAGCCAAGTTTGCAGACCTCTGATCTAGGGGATTGTTTATTTCTTTTGAGCCACGAAAAATATCTTTACCTGCCTGATTTTGAATAAATAATCATCAAATTCCATAACAGCATTTTTTTTGGTTGCAATTTAAGTTTAGTGACGCATGCATCAAAAGCAGCAAAGCATTTTCTTACACAAGGAAGCATGTACTGGTTCTGGGTTTGTTTGGTTTTTTTTAAATGCAGGAGAAATCCAGAAATATTTTACAAGAAGAGTTCTCCATTCCTCTGAAAACAATAAAATACCTTATCCCACCAGACTTGAAATCCTAGGCTTAGAAAACTTGGAACTCCGTCGCCTTCGACAAGACCTAAGCTTAACTCACAGAATCATCTATTGTAATGTCCTTCCTGTTAAAGACTACTTCAGCTTTAATTGCAATAATACTAGAGCAACTAATAGATTTAAACTTAATGTCAACCGCTTTAATCTAGATTGCAGAAAATATGACTTCTGTAACAGAATCATCAGTGCTTGGACTACTTTACCTGACTCTGTGGTCTCTTCCCATAATCCTAAAAGTTTTATCCAAAAATTTTCTACTATTGACCTCACCCCATTCCTAAGAGGACCATAAGGGGCGTGCATAAGCGCACAAACGTGCCTACCGTTCCTGTCCTATTGTTTTTCTTTTTCTTCTTCCTATATATATGCTTATACCTCCTTATATTTACTCATATATGTGTTTATATACTATATAATCTTTTTTGTATGATACCTACATATATTGTTGTGACTAAATAAATAAATACATAAATAAATAAATAAGAAAGGAGTACATCAGCAGTCTTATTTAAAACTGTTGACCCACTCTGAAAAATGTTGCATTGAGAATAAACTGCTATTAAGCATGATTAGATTGACCTGCAGGACAGAAGTTTTAGCTGCGGCAGTGTAAGTCAATCTAAAAGAACATCACTTGGATTGGGTGGAGAGAGAGAGAGGGAGGGAGGGAGGGAGGGAGAGAGAGAAAGAGAAAGAGAAAGAGAAAGAGAAAGAGGGAGGGAGGGAGGGAGGGAGGGAGAGAGAAATTAACTGTTCCAGGCTCCTTTTCATTTTTAATGTATGTGTTTTATTTTATTTTATTTTAGAAAGGATATGTGTATCCTGGGGAAAGTGTTAATTGCTGCCATTTTAGCAGCAATGGAAAGTATGGGACTCCGATCAACTGAATCAAAAGGTAAAAAAGATAAAATGTGCTTATTCAGGGTTTAGGCAACTGGGCACGTTTGATTGCAGAATAGATCTGCACTGCAGCGCGTTATCTCTTGCTACACAGTTTGGGTTAAGCGGGCAGGGAATCCCTCCTGTTCTCAAGCCCGTGTTGAGCCAGATAGTTTGCGATGGTTTGCCCAAAAGTATGGCAGTCCCTCCCCGTCCCAACCTCCTAGGTACAGATTTCCCACCTGGCTAGCTAGCCCTGGCTAACTTTGAAAAAGCTAACCGGGAAATGAAGTTTGAAAGAAGGCAATGGCCAATTATTTTTATATTGTTTCTTTAAAAAAAAAAGTATATAGACAGGCCCATGTGGTCTTCAGAAGTCAAGCTTATCTCAAGAGAGATTTTGTCTTCTCTTCCTGCTCTTCTTCCTCCTCCTCCCACTCCTCCTCCCCCTCAATTTCCCTTCCTTTTCGTTCTCTCCTCCTCCTCTTCCTCCTCTGTCTCCAACTCCCTTCCTCCTCCTCCTCCATCTTTTTTATTATTTATTTATTTATCGAACCAATGAAGTCTACATGCTTCAACCTTCTAAAATATACGTCACCTTCTAACAGCCATTGTGTGACTTTTTCGGTCAAGTGCATATTGGCGATGCGCAAAAGTAGAACTATGATAAATTACAGCCCTGTGAGTTCAATAGTAAAAATGAGACAAAAAGGGAATAAACAACAAATTCGTGGTATGCTGCTGTTGGGAATCTCTAATTCAAATTAGCATTGTGGAATTGGGGTTGGCTTTTATTTTAGAGGCCGGCATTATCCAGTCCAACGTATCTGACGCTTGTCGGATATCATTGTTTTAGGAAGAACTCTGCAGGGTCGTTGTCGGTCCTTCCCAGTCACCTTTTGTCCTTGTCGTCTGAATCTGCCTTTCCTTTTTTTCCTTTTGCTCTGTCGTCTGTTTTCTAATATCCATTTTTAATTTCTCATCTGCTTTTGGTGGCCCCCCCTAGCAGAACGTGTAAACAGATTGGTAGAGCCTACATTAAATGTTTTGGAGAAAATAAAGTGCTATAATAAAAGCTCACTGTGGAAAATTTCAGTGACGTATCTGGTCTCCCACTTTAACATTTAGCAAGGGAAAATTATTAACAGGAGACCACCCTACCGGCTATATTCAAACAATATGTTTAAATGGATCGTTTAAAAAGTAAAAGCTGCATCTATTACAACATGCTGCGTAGAGTTGCGTCTTCTTATTTTTTCCCCCCCATACAAATGCAAGATCATTTCCCCACCTAACTGTGGCTTTTGTTGTGTAGTTTATCCAGCGAACTTACTGTTCAATATAGTGTACAAACCTAGAAAATTCAGTAACTTAAGTTAGGCATGTTATGTGTACGGACTGGATAAATCTTATTTTGATTCCGATCACCTTATAAGATTTGGACTTGGTTTGTACTATGGGTAGTCTTTGACTTACAACAGTTCATTTAATGACCATTTGAAGTGACACTGAAAAAAGTGACGTATGACCATTTAAGACCCTCCAAAACAGTTAGAACAATTAACCAGTGGAACAACTTGCCTCCAGAAGTTGTGAATGCTCCAACACTGGAAGTTTTTAAGAAGAGATTGGACAACCATTTGTCTGAAATGGTATAGGTGGGTCAGACTAGAAGACCTCCAAGGTTCTGTTCTGTTCTGTTCTGTTCTACTCTACTCTACTCTACTCTACTCTACTCTACTCTACTCTACTCTACTCTACTCTACTCTACTCTACTCTACTCTACTCTACTCCACTCCACTATTCTATTCTATTCTATTCTATTCTATTCTATTCTATTCTATTCTATTCTATTCTATTCTATTCTATTCTATTCTATTCTATTCTATTCCATTCCATTCCATTCTATTCCATTCCATTCCATTCCATTCCACTCCACTATTCTATTCTATTCTATTCTATTCTATTCTATTCTATTCTATTCTATTCTATTCTATTCTTTACACTTACAGCCATTGCAAAAACCCCATGATCACGTGATCAAAATTCAGACGCTCAGCAACTGGTTCCTATTTATGACGGTTGCAGTGTCCCGGGGTCATGTGATCCCCTTTTGTGACCTTCCGACAAGCAAAGTCAATGGGGGTGCCAGTTTCACTTAACAACCGTGTTACTAACTTAACACCTGCAGTGATTCACTTAGCAACTGTGGCAAGAATGTAAAATGGGACAAAATTCACTTAAATGTCTCACGTAAGCAACATACATTTTGGGCTCCATTGTGGGAGGTAAGTCAAGGACTTGTGTATGTATTATTCATGTAATTAATTCGTTTGCACAACATCCAGATCCCAGTGACTCTAAATGGGGGATTGCTAAGAAATTGCAGGTTTCTGTATTAAACAAGGAAGTTGGAGCAGAGATAAGGGACAGATCCTGAGAAACGGCAGTGAGAGAGCATATCAGTTTTCTGAAAAGAAAATTGTGTGACATAACATAACATAACATAACAACAGAGTTGGAAGGGACCTTGGAGGCCTTCTAGTCCAACCCTCTGCCCAGGCAGGAAACCCTACACCATCTCAGTCAGATGGTTATCCAACATTTTCTTAAAAATTTCCAGTGTTGGAGCATTTACAACTTCTGAAGGCAAGTCGTTCCACTTATTAATTGTTCTAACTGTCAGGAAATTTCTCCTTAGTTCTAAGTTGCTTCATGTCAATGTCAAGAATCAAGCTGAAGTCCTGGGTATCCTTTTCCTTTTTAAAAAATAACATTTGGAATGGAGGTTCATATATGGATATTTAGCATACAATTCACACAGTAGGCATTTCTGTGCAAATATCATTCCAACGTAAGCATTCCTGTATAGATTTCTGCTGCATGCAAAGAGAAGTACAGAAATGCGATGTTGCATGCATTTTATCTGTGCCTTTTCCCATAAGGTGTACCTGTGCATAATAATAACTAGACAACCCGGGAACTAGTGGGTCGTCGTTTTAGAGACCTTTCCTTATCTAAACAGAGAAACAGAATAACGGAGTTGAAAGGGACCTTGGAGGTCTTCTAGTCCAACCCCCTGCTTTAGGCAGGAAACCCTACACCACTTCAGACAAGCGGTCATCCAACCTCTTCTTAAAAACTTCCAGTGTTGGAGCATTCACAACTTCTGTCAGCGACTCGTTCCCACCGGTTAATTGTTCTGACTGTCAGGAAATTTCTTCTTAGTTCTAGGTTGCTTCTCTCCTTCATTAGTTTCCATCCACTGCTTCTTGTCCTGCCCTCAGGTGCTTTGGAGAATAGCTCGACCCATTCTTCTTTGTGATAGCTCCTCAAATATTGAAACACTGCTATCATTCCCCTAGTCCTTCTTTTCATCAGACTAGACATACCCAATTCCTGCAACCATTCTTCTTCATATGTTTTAGCCTCCAGTCCCCTAATCATCTTTGTTGCTCTTCTCTGCACTCTGCGCAACAGAATGACCAAGGGCAAAAGCAAAGTGGGAGTACTTTCCAACTTCCTGCTGGCCTGACCACAGCTGACCACCTCCCAGCAACCAATGGTAGGACTGATCTGCCTGGCCAATGGAGGTTTCAGGAGTGGTCTCCTGAACCTCTGGGTGGCAGCAGTGCGGTAGCATTGAAGCGACCACAAATATGCCAAATTTCAGTCCCCTGGAAGTGATGGGTTCCAAATTTTGAATGCCATGTAAGTTAGTCCATTCTCACTCAGTCATCCAAGTCATGGTTGTCCCAAAGGAGCTTTTTCAGAAGGCAGCTAGGCTTGGTTTTTCCCTGAAGACATTTTGCTTCTCATCCAAGAGGCTTCTTCAGTTCTGACTCCACCATTCAATCAGATCTGAAGAAGCTCCTTAGATGAGAAGCGAAACATCTTCCAGAAAAAACAAAGTCCAGTTTCCTTTTGGAAAAAAAAACAAAAACTTTTGGATTAGCCATTTCCAGTACCTTGGTTTAAAAATGGTTGACCTCGATGCCCTGTTTTTGCCCAGTTAAAAGGTTGTGGAATGAGAATTTTGGTAGTAGATAAATTCCAAAGCATCAGGAGTACCATTTGAACACCATCGGCATTGACAAACTCACCACCAGTCAATTGCAAAAGGCAGCTTTACTTGGAAAACCTTATATCCTGCGACGATAGCTTTCATCTTATCAAACAGCAACATCTGGCTATCTGAGGTCTTTGCAAAGTGTTCAGTGGATGAACAATAATACCAGATCCAGTCTAAACATCTGGCTGGCTGTGCGACCAATGATGATAATAATAATAATAATAATATTAATCGTCAGGGAGCTTCGTGGTATGTGAAAGTCAAGGGAAAAATTAAATTCTAATCCATGTTTTAGTTGAAGAACTCCAAAGTACTGGTGTTCATATTAAAATGTAAATCCAACCAATTGCTCTCTGTCCCTAATTATAAATCATTATCTAGCATGGCAGCTTCTGTATGGCATACATGGAGAGACCCATAAGTCTTACAGCAACTAGACAGATTCCAATAGACCAGTGGTCGGCAACCTTAAACACTCAAAGAACCACAAAGGTCCCAACCGGAAACCCCACCCCCACCCCCCTTCAATTCTGGAGCCAACTGGAAGTTTGGTTCTCCCACCATAGAGTCTCGTCCGTTTTCCTCTGCCGACCAGAAGTCCGGTTCCCCCACCGTAGAGTCTCTTCCTAGAGCGGTGTCCTTTTTCCTCTACTTGTCCTAACCGAAAGCCCTATCAATTGTGGAGCCGACTGGCGACAGGGAGCCGCAGCAGAGGGGTGAAAGAGCCACATGCGGCTCCAGAGCCGCCGGTTGCTGACCCCTGCAATAGACAAATGTGTTGCTGTTGTAATATCCGACTTCAGGGTATCCTGCTTGTTTGAAATTCTTCTGACTCGTTCCGACAAGCATTGGAAGAAATAGGATGGCAGTGGGAATTTGGGTGTATCAAATCAGGCCATCGATCCATTAATGTTTAAGCATTTTTTTAAAAAAAATAGATTTTTTTTTTGATTAGGACATTTAAAGTAAAGCATTAAGCCAGGAACAAAAAAAAATGGATAGCTCATTTTATTCAGTAATGTCATGTTATCACAATATAGAAAACTGAACTGTTAAGCCTTTAAGTTTTGGTACAAAGAGAACAAGAGAATTTCTGACAGAAATTCAAATTGACAGAGTTGGAAGGGACCTTGTAGGTCATCTAGTCCAACCCCCCACCCAAGCAGGATCATTTTAGTTGTTTTTATACACTATCGCTATAAAAATTTCCAGGTTTCCCCCCCCCCCCCGGAGAGTAAGACAAAAAGGCAAGTTTATGGAAAGAGAATCTAGAAACTTGTGGAATTTTCTGGAGATCATAGATAGACCAATGGAAGTGGCTTTCTATATTTTTGTCTTCTTCCAAGATTTTTTTTTAACT